>NC_090730.1:95216234-95238734 GCF_036898095.1 Palaemon carinicauda
TTTGGAGTTCTACTGTTTCCTCCACATATGACCCTAGGTACTTGAATTTTTCTGTCCTCTTTACTATTTCACCCAGCAAATGTATATCATATAATTGGTTCTGCGGGTTGCAACCCATATACCGATCTTTAGCCCTCTGCTCTCCAATTCCTCTCTCCATATCTCCAGCTTCCCCTCCAATCCTTCTCTGGTTTCATCACACAGAACTATATCATCTGCAAACAGCATGGTCCATGGTGACTGCTCCCTCACTCTTTCAGTAATTACATCCATTACTATATTGAACAAATAGGAGCTCAATGACGACCTCTGGTGTAACCCAACTCCCACTTCAAATGTCTCGGTAAAACCAACACTCGTTCTTATTAGTGTGTCTGCTCCTTCAGTGTAACATTTTTCTCTGGTGTTCCCCTCTCTCTTTAACATCTCCATATCTCCTGCCGTGGAACTCTATCATAAGCCTTCGCTAAGTCAATAAATAATATAATTAATTCCTTTTGGCCTTCTCTATATTTTTCCATCAACTGCCTTAGTGCAAACATTGCATCCGTCGTGCTTCTGCCTGACATAAATCCAAACTGCTCTTCTCCAATCTTAGTCTCTTCCCTGATCCTGCGCTCTATAATCCTTTCCCAGAGCTTTATAGTATGTGGGAGGAGTTTGATTGCTCTATAATTATTACAATTTTTTACATCCCCCTTTTCTTTGAATATGGGTATTAAAAAGCTATTCCTCACATTCTGGGCATTTTCTCTTTCTGGTGTATCTTTTTCCTCAGATCCTACAGCATATCTACTCCAAATTCCCCCAAGCATTTCCAGACTTCCAATGGGATCTCATTAGGTCCCGTAGCTTTTCCATTTTTCATCTTACTGAGGGCAACCGTAGTTTCTTCTCAATCTATATCTCTTACCATTCCCAAATTTGGATTTCCAGCTGCAATTATAGATCTCAGATTTTCTCCATTTAGCAATCTTTCAAAATATTGCTTCCACCTTCCTTTTATATCACTTGAGCTACACATTACCACTCCATCCTCATTCTTTATCTGCTTAATGTGGGTAATATCTTTGGTCGCTTTGTTTCTTCCTTTAGCAATCTTGTAAATCTTCTTTTGACCCTCCTTTGTGTCCAAATCTTCATATACATTATTCAATGCTTGCTGTTTTGACTGTGCCACCACCACTTTTGCCTCTTTCTTTGCTAATCTACTTCTCCTCTTATCTTCTTCAATGCCTGTTTCATCATACCTTTTCTTTGCATTTCTCTTGATCTTGATTTTTTCTTGTACATAATTATTCCACCACCAACTTTCTTTGTCTCTTGGCCCTTTTCCTGCTGATATCCCTAAGTCTTCTCTGTCAACTCTTTTCAAAATACTGCTGTTCCGTTTCCACCATTCATCTACATCCTCATAATCCCAGGTGCCAAGCTCGACTAAAATAATCTCTATGAATGTATCCCTACATTCTGGTTTTTTCAGCTACCACCATCTTATCTAGGGAATCATCTCTTGCCTACCTCTTATTGTTCTCTTCCTATCCCAGTCTACTGTCAAGAGTCTATGCTGGGAAGTACAGCTTCTCCTGGGAATATTTTACAGTTTTACAGTCATTTTTTAGCTGTATCCTTCTACCTAATACAAAATCGATTTGGGATTCTTGCCCACCACTTTCATACGTTGTAAGATATTTTGGCTGTTATTCAAAGAAAGTGTTGATTACTGCCATATCAAACGCTACAGCAAAGTCCATAACTCTTTCACCATCTTGATTCCGAACTCCCGAAGCCCATCTTCCTTGTATTCGTTCCAGGCCCTGGCTATTTCTCCCTACATGACCATTTAGGTCTCTTCCTATCATTAACAATTATTCATTTGGTATGTTAATCATTTCCTGATCCAGCTGTCTCCAAACATCGTCTTTTTCCTCTTCTGGACAACCTGTCTGAGGTGCATACACAGTGATAACATTTAATATTTCTCCATCCTATTCTAGTTTCATACGCATTATTCAATCATCGAGTCTTTTCACCTTCAAAACACAACTCTTGAGCTTTCCAGTTAGTATGATTCTAACTCCATTCCTTCTTTGCTCTGTGCATCCACTATAAGAAAGTTTATACCCTGCTCCAATCTCTTTGGCTTTATTTCCCTTCCATCTTGTCTCCTGCACACACAAAATTTGTACTTTCCTCCTCTCCATCATATCGGCACCTCTTCCACGTCCTGTCATGGTTCCAACGTTCAAGGTGCCAATTCTATTAGATTTTGGGGCTCGCTTCTTCAACTGCAGTCGATGTATCTGCGTGTCGCCTACGGGGTACGCCCTAGCGGTCATCGGTTCATATATAACGGCTTCCATTCCATGGATTTTGGCAGGGATTTTCACAACCGGATGCCCTCCCTGACGTCAATCCTCTCTATATATCCAGGCTTGGGACCGTCACCTAGAAGGGCTGGCTTGCCCTCCAGGTGGCTAGGTAAAATTGTTGTTCAGATGATATTGGTTAGAAACAAGAGGACTGTATCCTTTCAGTGCTCCACCCTCAACAAGTAAAATATTTTACGATATATATATATATATATATATATATATATATATATATATATATATAAAATATATATATATATATATATATATATATATATATATATATATATATATATATATATATATATATATATATATATATATATATATATATCGTAAAATATTTTACTTGTAGAGGGTGGAGCACCCTCCATAAGTAAAAATTTTTACGATATATATATATATATATATATATATATATATATATATATATATATATATATATATATATATATATATATATAAATTATTTAATATTAGATGAAGAAGATTTCATAGTGGTAAAGCTTGGTGAACTTTAGAGAAAATCTGTGCAAGAATCCTCTTTACCTACAGCTCAGGAAAACTTATTATTCTATCAATTAACCAAATGGGACACACAAAACCCTTAAAAAATTACCGTCCAATAAGTTTACTTTCAACAATATAAAAAAGCTTTTGATTTTGTCAAAACTTCGGCAGTAAAGACAGTTCTTCAAAGACATGTAATAAAAGAATCTTATGATAGAGCATTTGTAGATCTCGATACTGGAATTACAGCTAACCTAGAAATGCATAATGTTAATAAGAAAATTATGAATGAGAGAGAGAGCTAGACATGGAGACTTCATGTCTCCGATATTACTCAAAGCATACTAAGAATTTTTTAAAAAGAATTACATTGTGAAAAGGTTGGAGTTAACCTCAGATTTGCAGGTGACATAGTTCTTTTTAGTGAATCTTAGGAAGCATAGGAAACATGATAGACGATTTGAATAGAGAAAGCAAAAATATAAAACTGATAATGAATATGAATGAAACTAAGATGATGTTCAATGAATATACGTACTTAGGACAGAGACTAAGCGTTTCACCAGGACATGAGACCGAAATTAAAAGAATGTTAACCATGGGATAGGGAGCTTTTAGAGAACAAAATTAAGTTATGAAAAGGAAAATGCCACTTTTTTCTAAAATGAAAAGCATTTAATCGGATGGTTCTACCAGTATTAACTCATGCATCTAAATCTTGGAGCATTACTAAAGCATCAAAACATAAGCTGGTTACAACTCATAGAGCCATGGAAAGAGTAATGGTGGAAATAACACTAACAGGCAGAAAAAAGAGCAACATTGATGAGAGAGCGAAATAAAGTAGAAGATATTCTAATATGTAAGAAAAATAAATAGACATGGGGAAGACATAAAATGAGAATGGCAGACAAAAGAAAGACATTAAGAATAACAGAATGGGTCACTAGAGATTGGCAAAGAATCAGGGGAAGGGAGAGAAGACGATGGATTGATTAATTAAGAAAATTTTCGGGTAGAGACTGGCATAGGAAGACCATAAACAGACGCGAGCGGAAGGGCATGTCTGAGGCATGTGTTCTGCAGTGGACTAGTAATAGCTGATGATAATGATGGTGATGACGATGATGGTGTGGCGGGATGTTGCAAAACAACCCCCACACCCTTGAATCACTCTAACTGACAATTGTCCCACAACACAAACTTTCCCCTTACTTTATCAACCGGACTCTTGGACAGAAGGAAAATTGAAACAAAGCGTAACCTTAAAGCTATATTACCTTACAAATTAAAATAATCAACACCAAAAGCATCCACATTCAAAATACTTAAAACTGATCAAACTTAATATTAAATATCCAAAAACCAAAACACCAAAAAAAAAACCCTAACAAACTTAAAATTAAAATAGACCACAACCAATATGTATATTATTTTATAGGACACTGACACTGTCCTCAACACAAGCCAAACTGTCTTTTATGGCAAACTACCACTATCACCACTTGGTGGTCAACTATTCCACTGGGTGGCAATTTGCACACACTACTTCCCTGATTGGGGTCATTGTTATCATCATCATCATATTCATCATCATCATCATCAGCAATCCTAATTCAAAGGCCAAGTCATCATCCGTTCAGAAATCCAAAAAACAGTAAAAAAGAATCGTATACAGGCCAGGTCATCAACAGTTGAACAATCAAATAGCGAAGTCTAAATGCAATCCTTTATTACAGGCCTGGTCATCAACAATAATCCACTTTCAAAACTTGAGTCTCTCCAAAGGAGGAATCACGGCCTGCCAATATAAAAAAGAAAAACACTTATGAACACTCCTAACTAACTGAACTATCGCACTATAATCAAAGATAAATAATAAATTGTTCCTATCATTCACAATCACTACAAGCAAAGATAAACAAAACTGTACTTACTTAGAAAATCAAAAAACACTTCCAACGCTGGTAAGAAAAATATATATAATCCAGCGTTCACACAACTGCCTTCAGCTGCAGTCAAATAAAAAAAGCATTCGCTCCGAAACATTCACCACTGTCGTAACCTAACTAAAAACATAAACAAACAATCTCATTTGTACCAACAGTCTTTCCCACTACAAACAATCATTCGCTAACTACCACTTGTTCTTCGGCGCGCACCGCGGACACACAGACACACAAACACACATACACACACACAAACACACACACACTCTCGTGCGATTTAGCAAAACTAAAGCAAATGAAATTCTCTCTCTCTCTCTCTCTCTCTCTCTCTCTCTCTCTCTCTCTCTCTCTCTCTCTCTCTCTCTCTCTCTCTCAGGATTTGGCAAAAACAAAAATTAAGATAAAGCAAAGATAAATCCTCCACATTCCTCCCCCCTTACTTTGCCAAATCCTACTCACACAAAACTTACAATATTTTTTTCATTACCCAGTTGCAGTCGGGAACGGGACCTCTACTCCGAGTAACTGGGCCTCCATATACTCTCTCATTCACTTCTTCCTTATCACCATCATTCGCTACATTAACACTATTCCTATCTAAATCCCAATCATCTAATATATCATGTACAATCATATCTACCTCGTTCTCATCTGGCCCTAAAATTACACTCATTTCTGTAAACAGTTCATCCATTTCATCAAAAACATTCTCAACTTTAGCAAAAGATTCATTCATACTACTAATCATTCTCCTATCTCTCACTCTCGCATTCGTCATCCTTTCTTTTACATCATCTAAGGAAAAGCCACACACACTATAGGTATCATTCATACTCAGCCATGATTCATCTGTATTAACACATTTATCTTCCATACACACTTGTACATTTACACACTTGTCATACTTTTTTCTATTCTCACTTTTACTTATAAAATTTTCCCTTTTTTCATCCTTACTTAAAACTTTCAAACGCCTCTTTTTCCTATATTCAACTAACACTAATTGTTTATTTTCCAGCCCTAACTTCTCATGCATACTAGATTCATACTTTCTCATTTCCAACCAATTATCCATCCCATTCTCACAAACATTGATCCTATTCCTTCCACACACACAGGAGGACTCACCCAGCTGAACCCTTTCACACTCTAGTTTCCCGGACATCGTGGCTGACTTAATCCCTTCCTCCTACATACTCTAGCTACATGCCCATCTGCACCACACTCAGTACACTTACCCCGCGGCTCCTTGCACATTCTAGCATAATGACCATCCTTACCACAATTACCACAAATCACATTCATACGATTACTCCGGCATCCACTCGCTATGTGCCCAGTCAAACCACACCGATAACATTTTATCCCATTCTCTTTCTTGCACTCAATAATTCTATGCCCTACCTCACCACATCCAAAACAAGCACCTAGAGCCCATCTACATTCATTCTTCTTATGACCTTCCTTTCCACACCTATAACACTTTTCATTACGGACACGACTATCTGACATACCTCGATGCGCACTAGCACTCCTATCCCTCCAAACCTGATTCCCTTGCCTAAACCCTTCATTTGTCCTTACAGGTATTCCCACATTACTCACCCTAACACTCCTATCTACTACACTATCAGCTACCCTCATCGGTCCTCTCATAATAGCATCTCTAAAACTAACAAATTCTGGCACACTTTCCTCCATTCCAGTTCTTACACTCACAGATTTACTTTCTTTCATACATCTATCCAACTCGTAATCCTCAACTATCTCTAAAATATCATCCCATGTCAATCTTTCTTTCGTCCACCTCATTTTCTCCTTCCGTTTCAAATTAACAAACTCGGCAACATTCTCGGGTACAGTAGCCAAAAACTTCTTCATTAACTCCTTATTCTCATTTATACCTTCATCCCCATACTTCTTCCTAGCTAAAGTTTCCAACCTACATACATCGATATCGCTTCTCCTGCATTCATCCGTGCTTCATCAAAATCATTCTTACGCTTATACTTAGCACTCCCTTTCATACGTTTTACCTGCTCAATTATTCTCTTTTTCACACTTTCATAATCAACGTCACCTACACTCATTATCACTCCATACATCGTCAACAAATACCCAGTCAAATATTCTCCTAACTCCCTAGCCCAAACTCTTTTACTATCACCATACTTATCCTGACAATACCTCTCATACTCCTTGAAAAATTCATATACATCCCTACTACTATGCTCATTGAACCTTTCACACCGAGGTACCTCTCTCATAAATACTGTCTTACACACATCACGTTCATTCTCACTGTTATCATCACTGCTACCTTCCTTCTTGTTTCCCACTTCCTCGCTAGAATATAAGGAATCTAATTCCACAGTCATACTCCTATCCTTGATCATACTCTTCCTAGCCCTTTTCTTACTCGCCACTTTCACTCATTCACGATCGTCCTTGCTATCAGCCTGATACTTTTTCTTCTCTTTCTTCACATCAATTTTACCTTTCTTCTCATGATTCCTATCACATTTCTGTTCATCCTTACTATGCCTTATTCCCTTATCTTCAATCTCACTATCACTATTACTATTACTATCACTATCACTTCCTTTCCCATTATCACTAACCTTAGCCTTCTCATCCACTATCAACCCAATACCCGAAGCTGAGGACACTCCTCCGACTGCACCTTCACCCATTATAGTTTTCATCATCCACATGACTTGCCCCATCATAGCTTCCAATCGATTCTCCATCCGTTCCTCATTCTCTTTCATCCTTATCTCAACACATTCTTCCACTCTCTCTACAGTTCCCTTTAACTCCCTAAGCTCCTTCTGCATCGCCTCATTCTCCCAGTTCAACCTCTCATTCTCTACTAGCAACCTCTCTTTCTCAACTATCAACATCTGCTCCCGTTCTTTATAATGCCGCAATTCCTCCTCCAAAGCCTTGTATTTACCTTCCATTTTTCTTCAACCTTAATCCTAATTCCATCCTTCGTCCAACAGTCCGGCTTCCTATCCCACCTCGGCAGTCCCTGTTCGGGCGCCAAAATAATGTGGCGTGATGTTGCAAAACAACCCCCACACCCTTGAATCACTCTAACTGACAATTGTCCCACAACACAAACTTTCCCCTTACTATATCAACCGGACTCTTGGACAGAAGGAAAATTGAAACAAAACATAACCTTAAAGCTATATTACCTTACAAACTAAAATAATCAACACCAAACGCATATACATTCAAAATACTTAAAACTGATCAAACTTAATATTAAATATCCAAAAACCAAAAAACCAAAAAAAACCCTAACAAACTTAAAATTAAGATAGAACACAACCAATATGTATATTATTTTATAGGACACTGACACTGTCCTCAACATAAGCCAAACTGTCTTTTATGGCAAACTACCACTATCACCACTTGGTGGTCAACTATTCCACTGGGTGGCAATTTGCACACACTACTTCCCTGATTGGGGTCATTGTTATCATCATCATATTCATCATCATCATCATCAGCAATACTAATTCAAAGGCCAAGTCATCATCCGTTCAGAAATCCAAAAAACAGTAAAAAAAAATCCTATATAGGCCAGGTCATCAACAGTTGAGCAATCAAATAGCGAAGTCTAAATGCAATCCTTTATTACAGGCCTGGTCATCAACAATAATCCACTTTCAAAACTTGAGTCTCTCCAAAGGAGGAATCACGGCCTGCCAATATAAAAAAGAAAAACACTTATGAACACTCCTAACTAACTGAACTATCGCACTATAATCAAAGATAAATAATAAATTGTTCCTATCATTCACAATCACTACAAGCAAAGATAAACAAAACTGTACTTACTTAGAAAATCAAAAAACACTTCCAACGCTGGTAAGAAAAATATATATAATCCAGCGTTCACACAACTGCCTTCAGTTGCAGTCAAATAAAAAAAGCATTCGCTCCGAAACATTCACCACTGTCGTAACCTAACTAAAAACATAAACAAACAATCTCATTTGTACCAACAGTCTTTCCCACTACAAACAATCATTCGCTAACTACCACTTGTTCTTCGGCGCGCACCGCGGACACACAAACACACAAACACACACACACACACACAAACACACACACACACACACTCTCGCACGATTTAGCAAAACTAAAGCAAATGAAATTCTCTCTCTCTCTCTCTCTCTCTCTCTCTCTCTCTCTCTCTCTCTCTCTCTCTCTCTCTCTCTCTCTCTCTCTCTCTCTCAGGATTTGGCAAAAACAAAAATTAAAATAAAGCAAAAATAAATCCTCCACAATGGTGATGATGATGTATATATATATATATATATATATACATATATATATATATATATATATATATATATATATATATATATATATATATATTTATATATATATATATATATATATATTTATATATATATATATATATATATATATATATATATATATATATATATATATATATATATATATATATATATATATATATATATATATCACGGCTGGCAAGCTACACAACCTCTCGAGTTTCAAACTCACCTGTTTGTTTTTATATTAATCTGTTATATTTGTAAATGTTAATACCCGAGCTCTGAAAAAATTAAACAAAACAAAACTGGTTAATTATTATTAAGAACTACTCAAACAACCTCTTACTTTGATTCTTTGACAGTAATACGAGAGAGTACTGTAGAATACTAGTAATTGAAATAATACACTCCTTAAAAAAATAATAATATTCTTCAAAGATTACAACACTTTGAAAGAATTTATATAAAAAGTAAATCACTCGAAATATTAAGTTGGCGTAAAATTTAGGTTAAGACAATAGAAATGTTACACTTTGAGAATTATATAATCACTTGACTCAAAATATCAAATTTTACTCCAATATTAAATCATGATACTTGATAAAGATAGTTAACCTTTAACACACTAATGCTTAAACTCTTGAAGAAATTACATAAACTAACAGATAAACTTACAAGTTTAGCTCATCCAAAGTAAACTAGATAGCGACTTGAATATACTTCACGTTTTCGCACGAACCTTTCAGGGCCAGCTACGGAAATTTACATAACACCAACACATATAATGACAAAATGAATTGAAAATACTTTCTATGTCTTCTGTAACATTTCAACACACTACACAAGATTTATGTGATATTTAAACTTATACACTTGGAGAGTGTTATGGGTTCTGATTGATAAGCTGAGGGTAATTAACCTTAGTTTATTATACAAGTTAAACAGCAAGTTATACAGCATTGCCAAGCCAACATGTGTAGAGCGGGGGAGAATGTGGAAGACCCTGTGGTCACGTGACTTAACCAAACATAAACAACAGATATCATTTACAAACTTAGACAGCGTAACAAACAATATTCATACACTGATTACATACGAAATCCTGACCACAACATTCACATATTGTTACATCTCCCTTCTTTTACATTTTCTCAACAAAATCTTGAAAGAACTTTTCTTCTACATAAATGGTCCCTGCAACATACATTTAATCATACATACCTAATTGGCTCTTTAAATTTATCACAAATAATCCTCAAGATATTGAGGTTTCCTTACAACACGACCACTTCTGGTTCTTTGTGATTCTAAGTTATTAGCTTCAGGAAGTATAAAAGATTTATTTGCAACATCATTCGTATTTACATCAGTTTCAATTTCAATATCAGAATCGATATAATTATCAGTTACTGTCTCTGATGTCTTTCTCAAAAATTTACGATTTCTAAAATATACTTTGCCTTCTACTTCTATTTTGTATTTCCTTTTTGCAACCTCTTTTATTACCTTACCTTTCTTCCATTCCTTTTTTCCTGGAACTGGTTGTACACGGATGACATCACCTGGTTTTAATGAGACTAAATTCTTACATGATCTGTTATAATATCCAGCTTGCCTAATCATTTTTTTAGTTTGAACTTCTGGTACCCCATCAACAATCTTGGGTTCAAGTAAATTTTCTGTTATAGGTAATTGACTTTTAGTTCTTCTACCAAAAAATCTTTGAGCAGGTGAAGAGTTGAATCCCTCAGTTGGAGTGTTTCTCCGTTCAAGAAGTGCTAATAAAGGATCATGGCCATCCTCCTTTGATTTTGTGAACAACTGTTTCATTATTTTTACTGCATTTTCAGCTTTGCCATTTGACTGGTGGTGGTAAGGGGATGATTTTACATGTTTAAATGACCATCTCTTTACAAAAGTTTGAAATTCACTTGATGTAAATTGTGAGCCACAGTCACTTACTACAATGTCTGGTATACCATAGCGTGAAAAATGACTCCTTAACTTGCTTACAACATTTGACGCTAACATATTTTCCAATGAATTTATCTCAAAATATGATGAATAATAATCTACCAAAATCAAATAGTTACAATTGCCAACACTAAAAATATCCATTCCAATTTAGACCAAGGCCTAGAAGGAAAATCATGTGAATTTAAGGATTCCTTGGTTTGTTTACTACCATACTTATTACACACCGCACAAGAAGAAACATAATTCTTTATATCTGCACTCATGTCAGGCCAGAACAATATATCTCTACCATATCTAACAGTAGCTTCAATCCCATTGTGAGCATAATGAATTTGTTTCAGCATGTAAGACCTTAAACATGATGGGACTACAATGCAATTACCTCTAAATATTATATCATTATCAATAGTAAGTTCATCCCTAAATTTAAAAAAAAGATCTTATGGTTTCAGGAACCTCTATACAATGAGTGGGTCAACCTTTTAGAATTGTTTCTTTTAATGTTTGCAATGCAATATCACTTATGGTCTTTTGTCTAATATCCTCAAGTCTTTCATTTGTCACAGCAACATGTTCTGTCATATTTACATTACCAACCTCTTCAAATAATGCAATTACATCAGATTTATCAGCACCTGAAAATGTATTCGACAAGAAATTTCTACTCAATGTATCTGCTATATACATTTTACTACCTGGTTTATACTTAACACTCAAATTGAACTTCTGCAATTGCAATAACATACTTTGTAACCTCTTGGGACATTTCATTAATGGTTTCTTAAAAATACTTTCCAAAGGTTTGTGATCAATTTCGACAATAACATCTTTGCCATAAAGATATTGATCAAAACGTAACGCTGCAAAAACAATGGCTAACATCTCTTTTTCTATTTGAGCATATCACTGTTCTGTTTCAGTTAACGATTTAGAAGCATAAGCCACTGGGTGACCGTTTTGCATTAGAACAGCACCTAATCCTGACATTGAAGCATCACACTGTAAAGACACATTACAATTACTGTCAAAATATTTCAAGCAAGGAGCTTCAACAAATAGTTTCTTAATCTTGGAGAATGCTTCATCATGAAAAGAGTTCCACTGCCATTCAACATTTTTCTTTTCCAGATTTCTTAATGGTTGAGTTACTTCTGACAACCTTGGTAAAAACTTTGAAAGATAATTAACCATCCCTAGAAATCTTTTCAATGATTTAACATCACTTGGCACTTTTAGACAATTAATAGCTTCAATTTTCTTTGGATCTGGACAAACACCATCCTTTGTTAGCAAATGTCCAATGTACTTAACTTCAGTCACATGTAATTTCATCTTCTCTTGATTTAACTTGATGTTTTCTTTTCGGCATCTTTGTAGTAACGATAATAGGTTCTTATCATGGTTTTCCAAAGCTTCCTGATCAGTATTTCCTTTGCCATAAACTAGGATATCGTCTGCTATTACTTCTATGCCATCTAAATTATGTAAGGCATCATGCATTCGTCTCTGGTACTCTTCTGGTGCCGATGATATACCAAAAGGCATTCTCTTCCATCTATACCTACCAAAAGGCGTATTAAATGTAGTCAAATAACTTGACTCTTTGTCAAGTTGCACTTGCCAAAATCCGTTCTTTGCATCAAGTACTGAAAATATTTTAGCTTTACCCAATCTTGGTAAAATTTCCTCAATTGTTGGAAGTGGATAATGGGGTCTCCTGATAGCTTTGTTTAGATCTGTAGGATCTAAACAAATCCTTAAATCTGAATTAGGTTTTGTTACTAAAACCATGCTAGAAACTCAATTTGTAGGTTCCGAGACCTTTTCAATAATGGTACCTTCCATACTACTTAACTGCTGCTTCAATTTTCTCTTAAGGGCAAAAGGAACTACTCTTCTTGGAGCATGGATCACTGGTGACACTGTATCATCAATATTTATCTTACATGGAGGTCCTAATTCCCCCAATCCTTCGAATAAATCAGGAAAATCAGAAATAATCTTGTTTCTATCTAACACTTTCGGAGAAACCTCATTTATTTCTTGCTTAGCACTTGGGTTATCATTCACAAGAATTTTGATCAATTTCAGTCTCTGTCCATCCTCATAAACTATTACAGAAGAAACATTTTCCTTCACTACATAGAAATTAAGTTTATACTGCTTTCCTTTCCTTCACACATTAGAGTTTTAATTCCAATAGTCTTGATTGTTTTATTATTAAACACTTTCAGTTTGATGCTATCACCAATATCTAACTTATCATTGCCAATCAAACGCTTCAATTCTCTAACACTCAAAACATTGCACGTAGCACCGGAATCAATCTGAAAATTTATTTCTTGCTGATTTACAGTCATGGTTACATACTGCTTTCTTTCATGAAATGTTTCCTATCGATTCATTTATTGTGCTAATTTACTGAAGGTCACTATCACTGTCCTCATTCTCTTCGCAAGTTTTCACTTTTTCAGAGTTACAATTAGTATTACACTGTTTAGCATAATGATTCTTTCTCTTACATTTGGCACACACTTGACCATATGCTGGGCACATCCTAATTTTATGAGTCCTGCCACAATACCTGCAATCTTTTATTTCCTTGGCACAATTGTACTTAGGCTTAATTTGAGGATTTGTGTACTTATTTTTCTTCTTCCACACAACATTAACTTCCTCTTCTTCAGTATTGCTACTAGTCATCTCCGGCTTTTGCTGAATTCGCATTTCATAATTTTTTAAAAAATTCACAGCCCTTTCCAATTTCATTGGCTTTGTATCCATCTGCACATGATCCAGTAATTTCTCCCTAGCCTTATCATCATGTAAATTGAGGATGAATTGATCCCTGATCATTTCTTTTTCATTATCATAATTGCAAGTTTTGCATAAAATTCTTAACTGAGTTATGAATTGGTCACAACTTTCATTAGATTCTTGTTTCCACTTGAGAAATTTGTATCTTTCCATGATTATATTTGATCTGGGACTGCATTCTACATAAAATTTCCTTAATACTTTATCTATCTTATATTTATCTCCATCTGCATCCCAAGACAGTGTATTATATTTCTCAACCCCTCATTCTCCTATAACATGCAAGAATGTTGCTACCCTTCGTCTGTCAGCTTCATTGTCTAAGCCTATGGCAATTTCATAGTTGATAAAAGCTTCTTTAAATTTCTTCCATTTGAGGGCTACATTAGTACTTGCACTAAAGTCCATAGGACTCGGTGGAGTTAGCTGTACATTCATCTTTATGGCACAAAACTTCCTTAATTATGATGAGAAAAAAAAACTTATCCCACTGGGAAAAATTATGCACGTCGGCAAAAGGCGTAGCCTAGGACATCAACAAACTGGTCCGTAACTTGTAAGTTGTCACTTACCCTCATTTCTTCTTTAATCCAGCTTATATGTAGATAAGAACCACTCCTGACACCATGTTATGGGTTCTGATTGACAAGCTGAGGGTAATTAACCTTAGTTTATTATACAAGTTGAACAGCAAGTTATACAGCATTGCCGAGCCAACATGTGTAGAGCGGGGGAGAATGCGGAAGACCCTGTGGTCACGTGACTTACCCAAACATAAACAACAGATATCATTTACAAACTTAGACAGTGTACCAAACAATATCCATACACTGATTACATACGAAATCCTGACCACAACATTCACATATTGTTACAGAGAGGACACACCCAAGGTAATTGTGAGAGGGGATGCTGGCTCTCTCACAGGATAGGCTGGTTCTCTTCTGCCCCACGCATCCCTAGGGGCACATATATATTGGCTTAACTACATCTAGATTCTTCTAAATAGATTAGTCTCTTTGTTATTGGGCCAGCAATTAGTGACGGCAAAGTTACCAACTAGATAAAAATTCAGGGGGAAAACCTTGCTTTAAAGGCGACTCTCTATCTCAACAGCTCCGCCCACCCACTGTTCTCGGAAATAAAAATGAAGATAATAACTTATGCTGAAGTTCTTGAGAACCTTCCAAATCACGTGGCAAATATAAGAATTGCATATTTTCTCAAAACCTGATGCAATACCTCATAAAAATATAAAAGAGATCTACATAAGCCCTTGTTCATACCTCGTAAGGTCATATAACACTCTTAAATGCATAACGTAAGACTTTGTAACAAAATACGTGAAATAAAAAGTTAATTCTTAAAAATAACATAAATTTATAAATACTGACTTCAAGGAAAAATACAAAGAAATTAACGAAGAAAGTCTTACGTAATGTCCATACAATTACTTAAAACTACAAGAAAGGAACTCACCTTATGAGCTGGCTATTCACCTCTTAAATACACATATGAGATACATAAATAAAATATTCACTCTGCACTAGACCAGCTTCTTCAAATAGCTCCCCCCCAAAAAAGATTATTTATTCCGGGTCTGAATCCATCGATTCAGCTAGAGAAAAATAATCTGCAACCACGTTTTCTTTACCTTTTTTATACTTCACATTGATACAAGATGGTTGCAAATATAATGACCACCTAGTTAACCTTTGATTATTATTTTTTATCTTATTAACAAAATTTAAAGGATTATGATCTGAATACACATAGACCTGAAACTTCTTTATTGCTGCAACTAACGCTAGCAGTTCCTTTTCAACTTTCGAGAAGGCTCACAGATATTTCTTTACCTTTGACCACATAAAATACATAGAGTGAAGAATTCCTTTCTCGTCTTCTTGCAATAATACAGCTCAAATCCCATTATCTGACGCATCCACTTGGAAAAGCAATTTCTTGTGGAAATCAGGTGCTTGAAGTATTGGTTTTGAAGTAAATATGGCCTTCATTTTGAAGGATTCATGGCACTCACTGGTCCATGAAAATTTTTTTCTTGGGTCTAGTCAAATCTGTCAAGGTTGCGACTACAGCAGAAAAGTTCAGGCAGAAAAGTCGGTAGAATCCTGCCATCCATAAAAAAACACTGTAGTTGCTTCCTCGTTGTAAGGGGTGATGCCTTCCCTATTCCTCCAAAGTTAGCAGCTACCAGGGCGATTAGTCCTCTTCCTACTTCAAATCCCAAGTACTGAGCTGTTGCCTATCCAAATTCACTCTTGTCCAGGTTAATCATCAGGTGTGCTCCTCGCAGCTTTTGTAATACCTTCTTCATGATTTGGAGATAGTCCTCTATGTCGATTAATATACCACCATATCATTGAAATATACGCCTACATTTTCTATCGATCCTAAAAGGATATCCATCACATGTTGAAAAGTAGTGGGGGTGTTCATAAGTCCAAATGGCATAACGGTGTCTTGATATAACCCAAACTGGGTTATAAAAGCGGATAACAGGTTTGCGTTGTCGTCCAAAGGAATTTGACAATAGCCTTATAACAAGTCGATCTTGGAGATGAACCTCGCTTGTCCGATATTGTCAAGTAGTTGGTCGATGAGTGACAATGGATAATTATCGACCACACTGATCGAATTCAACTTTTGGTAGTCCATACGCATCCTGTTAGATCCATCTGGTTTTCTCATGAGCAAGCATGGAGAACTGTAACGGCTAGAAGTTGGTTCGGGTAATCCGTTTTGTAACAAATAGTCCACTTCTTTTTTTATGACTTCTTGGTGATACAGCAACAGTCGATAAGCGCGTTGTTTAAGTAGGGTTTCCGATATTTTGAGGTGTATATCATGCTTCATTAGGTTGGTTTGTTTTGGGACGGCCGAGACTATTTCAGAGAAACTTCTAATTAAACTGCCTAATTCATCTTGATGCTCTTGGTTCATGTAAGTGAATTTCTCTTCCAAGTTCCGAATGATAGAATTATTCACTTTGCTTACCACCCCTACCTCATATCTGTTGTTGCCTTCAGTGGATGGTATGGTTTACACCATACACACCGGTGAAAATTAGGTCTCGTTTTCGCTAAAGTAGGGTTTCAGTAGGTTAATAGGTACTCTCCTTAGACTTTTCATTCTTCCTGAGGTTTCGATAACGTAGGTCAGGTCACTAATCTTCCCCAAAATCTGGGGTATCTCGTCTCTGAACACATCAAGGTTGACATATATTCGTGATCTTTTTAGATCCTTGGTAAAGGTCCTACAATGTTGATCATTACCTTGCTGAACGGTTCTCTTCTTACTTCTATCGAGTGTAAGGGAGATTTCTTAATGTACTCGTTTGGCTTTCCAGCCATCTGACATACGTGACATGCAAGGCAAAACTGGCTCACATCCTTATGCACACCAGGCCAGAAAAAGTTTTTCATAATCATCTCCGTCGTCTTCCTTATCCCCAAATGTCCTGTCTTGTGCGCTATGGAGATCACCTAAGTTCGCAATGGTGTGGGAATTAATATCTGACAGATTATCCCCCACTCAACATTCCCAGGGATATCGGTTGGTCTTTGCTTCCTTATAAGCAACACATCCTTAAGATAATAATAGATTGGAGACTGCTGTGCCTACATCTCTCCACCACAGGGTACAATAACTCTGTTAACGTAGCATCCTTCCATTGTAATCCTATCAGCCTTTTCCTACTCACCTGTCCTACCTCTAACGCTAAGTTTTCTATTTATTCCATGTCCATTTCTTTATTGTCTTTTTGTCCACTTGTCTGTCGTCCCTCTTCTCTTGGGCTTACTCAGGAGTTCTCTTCTTGCGTACCGTCCAGGGAATCATCTTCTTCGGAAAACAAATCCTCTAAGTTCATCGATCCTTCAGTTTCTTTTTCTTCTTCAACAGCCACTTTCTTTGTCATACTCCTGGTTGTCCCATAACTAGGAAACAGATACGCGTAGTCCTTCTCGAGTTCAGTTGTAAGACTATACTTCAATGGTCTCTCCCTTACAATGGGATAAGGCACGAGCATTCAACAGCTCCAACTCCCTCTCTTGTCTTGCTTGTTTTATCTCATTTTCTTCTCGTTTCCATTTCCCTCACATGTTTTGTGATGTCTCTGGCTTCTTCTTCCCGTCTTGCTTCTATTTCCCTCTCTCTTTCTTCTCATCTTGCTTCCATTTCCCTCACACGTCGTGCTTCCTGTTCCTGTCTCTCTTCTCCTCTTCTCTCTCTTTCTTCTTGTTCAGCCATCATCTTCAGCTTAAACAAATTCTCTTCTGCTGCAATTCGTCTAATCTTAGCCTCTACATCCCTTTCTGCTTTCATTCCTTCTGTTTGTGTCAACTGGTCCTTGCTTCATTACAAATTCTTCTTCAGCCTCCTGCAACAGTTCACGAGCTGCTAAAATATCTTTTTCCAATAATTTCTCCGAATATATCAACGCTTCTAAGGCTAGACAGTTGATATGGGCTTTAATCATTCCTCTCGTTGCATGGCCGCCACATGCCATTAAAATAGAGGTGTACTGAGATTTAGTTACATAAGCTTGCGGCAATTCCTGAACCTTTGGGTTTTCAAAAACTCTTGGATATTAAACTGTGTCTTATTCTTTACAAAAGAAAAATTTACCTATCCCAAAAATGTATATTAACAATAAACAAAATCCTATCAACACTAAATTGTTCAAACCCTTAATCAAAACACAGACGTGTTATCACGAACCAATATATATATATATATATATATATATATATATATATATATATATATATATATATATATATATATATATATATATATATATATATATATATATATATATATATATACGGCTGGCAAGCTACACAACCTCTCGAGTTGCAAACTAGCCTGTTTGTTTTTACATTAACGTGTTATGTTTGAAAATATTGATACCCAAGCTCTGAGACAATAATATTATATAACTCCAAGACAGCAATATATAAAAACACTGAACATCCAAAGGTCTCTTAAGTACACTCAAATCAAAACTGGGTAATTATATTAAGAATGATTCAAACAACCTCCTACTTCGATTATTTAACTGGGATACAAGAGAGTACTGTGAAAACACTGGTGATTGAAATAATACACTCTTTACAAAAATAAATATATTCTATAAAAATTACAACACTTTGAAAGAAAAGTAAATCACTCAAAATATTAGGTCTGAGCAAAACTTGGATTAACACAAAAGAAACGTTTTACTCTGAGAATTCTATAATCACTTGACTCAAAATGTTAAATTTTACACCAATATTTTATCTTGAAACTAATGGAAAATACTTAATCTTCAACACTCTGCTTAAACTCCTAAAGAAATCACATAAAGTAACTACTAAACTTACGAGTTTAGCTCACACGAAGTAAACCAGATAGCGATATGAATATAATTCACGTTTTTGCACAAACCTTCCAGGGCTAGCCACAGAAATTTATATACCACCAGCACACATAATAACACAATAAAATGAAAACACCTTTAAAGTATTCCGTAACGTTTCAACACACTACACACGATTTAATGTTATAATTAAACTCTTACACTTAGGAAAGGAGACACACACACAAGGTATTTGGGAGAGGGAATGTTGATTTTTTCATAGGATAGGCTTGGTCTCTTTTGTCACACGCATCCATAGGGGTGCATATATGTTGGCTTAGTTACTTCCCAATTCTTCAGAATAGATTACTGCCATGGCTTGGGGCCCTGCGCCTAGTGACGACAAAGGCACCAACTAGATCAAAATACAGTGGAACAACCCTTGCTTTCAAGGCGACTCTTTCTCTCTCAACAGCTCTGCCCACGTATCGTTCTTGGAAATAAGAAAAAGATAAGAACTTACACTGGGGTTTTAAAGAGCCTTCAAAAACATGTGGCATATATAAAAATTGTGTATTTTCTCACAAACATGACGCAATACCTTATAAAAATATAAAAAAAGATTTACATAAGTCCTCGTTGATACCTAACGTATTAAACAAGACTTCGGAACAAAATACGTGAAATAAAAAGTAAATTCTTAAAAATAAAGTAAATTTACAAATACTGACCTAAATGAAGAATACAATGAAATTAACGATGAAAATCTTACATAATTTACATACAATTACTTAAAATTACAAGAGGAGAACTCACCTTATGAGCTGGCTATTCACCTCTTAAATACACATATTAAATAAAAAAATAAAATCTTTATTCTACTGTAGACCATCTTCGTAAAATATATATATATATATATATATATATATATATATATATATATATATATATATATATATATATATATATATTTATATAAATATGAAGGTATCCATAGAGTCTCTTTATTATTTGAATAAATTCTCTATATTATCAAAGCATTTATCTGTGCATTTCAGGTACCCGGTGGATGAAAGGTATTGTTAAATTAATTCCTATAAATGGCTACTCCCTAAGGAAAAGTACAATGTTTGTCAAGGTTTATTGTAACAAAGTAACAGATCTAATTATCAAAGAGATTCAATCTCATGTCCGTCATTTTGTCCAGATTTTTGGAGGTAGTGTTGAATAAAGGGTGAAGTGGATGACCACGAATATCTGAGGAAAACATCGATCGTGTAAGATAAGCCTATGATCGATTTTATACATACAGAGCGTAGTTCATACAAGCACTTAGCCACATGATGAAACAAGACAAATAGAGTTTAAAGTTAACATACTGAACGAATATCTGAAGATGAAGTATTCCTCAACCGAGTTTGTTTTAGTCATGAGGTAACTTTCCATATTTCAGAGAACCTGAACACGTATAACGTGAGAATCCGGTAATCAGAGCATCCCCCTGACATTAGGAAACTTCATCAAGATAGTTCAAAAGTTAATGTGTATGTGGGATAATTTGCAATGGAATCATTGGTCCTCTTTTTTTAACGAGACATTGGTTATTCCAGATGATTACCTTGACATTTTGACTTACTATGGCGCTATGACTAAATGACCTTCAACCAACTATTATTTTCCAGAGATACTGCCCCACCACATTAGGAACTGCATAATTGTGGGACCTTAATTAAACTTTTCAAGACCAGTAGATTGGAAAGGATGGCCTACTTCCTTGGCCTCTCGCTCCCCTGGACTTATTCTTAACTGATCACAAGCAAATGATCATTGATCCCATTACCACCATTAATGACGTTATGTTATGTAGCATCTAAATGTGTTTCCTGCAATTAATGGTGCATATTTAAAGGTGCATCAAATGAGGCAAAAAAAAAAATCAATATTTACTCCTCATTTTGCAATATTTTTCACATATTTGTTTGCTCCTTTTGTTTAGTATTATATTTTCAAAATTGTAAAGAGACTATGAATACGCTATACACACACACACACACACACATATATATATATATATATATATATATATATATATATATATATATATATATATATATATATGTACATATATATATATATATATATATATATATATATATATATATATATATATATATATATATATATATATATATATATATATATAAGAGCATCACACACGAAGCTCGCAGAGTAAGTATATAGGGTTATCTATTTAGATAGGAAACCCGAGATGAATATTGCCTACAATTGATGCCCTTGATAGCCTGGGTTTATAAAAAGTTTTTTTTTTTTACTAGCAAGAATAGTAAATCACATTAAGTACAAATAATCTTTCATCATTTACAATAATTATCACCAAGTCTTCTCTAGTCTCATGGTAATAGTCAAGCTTTGCTAAAATTCTTGATGTCACGTTGTTTCATTCTGTAAAAATGGAGATAGATTTGGGTTCTTATAACCTTTTTGGCTACTTTGGCTCATGAATAAACAAACAAGCTGTTTATGCTAAAGGATAAACAAAACCGTATAATTAAATTCTTAATTTTCAAAAGTGGAATTCTCAGATTTTGATTGATGATTTCAATGGTTTGGTCAGTTATGTTGAACATAAAACGTAATAAACTCATGCTTTGTTGATGTTTATTTAAAACTTTACGAGTGATGTTATATTCGCATTATAAAGACAGGAAACTTGTTTAAAAATTCTGTGCCTACATGTAGGATCTGAAAAACCATTTGTTGACCTTTACTTGCAAGGAAGCCTCATATCTTTTATTAAATTATTCAGTATTATTACACAGGTAACTACTTAGGATCTCTAAAAATTTTTAAGTTACAATATTTGTGAAAGCATTTCAGAAACGAAGTCAAGAAACCATCTAGCTTGTCAAAGATATTCCTTTAGTTAGAAGAAAAAAGAGCAAAAATATGTTTAATGCCTTTGTTTTCATAATCTAACCTTGCAGCTACCTTACATCATCTGTATTCCAGAGTTATGAACCATAAAAGAAAAGACAGGCTGAATGGATATTTCACTGGAGTCTTTCTAGTCATTAGTCCCCATAGAAAGTTGTTCCGTCTGAGTATATCTTCAAAGTCTTGAAACTTTAGACTCCCACTCAGGATAGAACTTTGAGTTATTTCATCGCTTC
>NC_090730.1:95243734-95253734 GCF_036898095.1 Palaemon carinicauda
CTACTGGCTAGGAACTCTTTGGCTCGTCAAAAGGATTCCTCATAAACTGGTGTCCAAACGAACTTCCTCTTGCTGCTGGTTAAGTCAGTTAATGGGGCTACTACTCAAGAGAAGTTTTTATAAAACCTCCTATAGTAGCCTACCATCCTAAGGAATTTTCTTACTTCACGTCTGGATCTTGGGCAGCTTAGCTTGGTGATGGCGTCTACTTTGGCTGCAACTGGGGAAACTCGCCGCTGCCAATCACATATTCGAGTTATGGCAGCTTTGCATTGCTGAAATCACTCATGTTTAAGTTAACTGTCAAAAAAGCCTGTCTTAACCTGCTAAGTAAATCCTTCAGCATAGAAAGATGGTCCAGTCAAGTACCTGAAAATACAACAATGTCGTCAAGATACACTCAAATACCAGGCATCTCGCTGATTACTTGATCCATCAATCTTTGAAAAACTGCAGGAGCATTTTTAAGTCCAAATGGAAGGACTGTATATTGATATAGTCCATGCTGTCAGGGGTTTTGTTTTATCTGCTAATAGGACTTGATAATAACCCCATAATATATCAATCTTTGTAACATATACAGCATTGCTTACCAGATCTATGAGGTCATCCACCCTTGGTAACGGATAAGAATCCGAAAAAGTTACCTCATTTAGTCTTCTAAAGTCAGTGCAGAGTCTATAGGAGCCATCTTATTTTTCAACTAAAACACATGGTGATGCCCAAGGACTAATACTTGGCTCTGCAAAACCATGTTATAGCAAAAAGTCAATTTCCTTCTTTAGTATGGCTCTCTTTTGAGCAGAAACTCGATATGGGGCACTCTTCTGAGGTTCTGTACCTGGCTTAAGTTCTAGCTGATAATCTACCAATGATGTCTGGCTAGGCACATCTCCACAGATCTCTGGAAAAAAGTTCCAATAACTTTTTCAAGTCACTAGCCTGTTGAGATGAGAGATGAATAAGTTTACAGTCAATGTTATTTAATGCAAGTGTATTATTTAGAGGTATGCTTTTTCTTCGATCTGGAAAACCTGTTTCATTAACCCTCACATTATCTTCCACAGTTGACTTGCAAATCAAGCTGATATTGTCACATTGGGTCTAAAACTTTTTCAGTAGGTTTACATGTACCATCTTCTTGCTTTTTCTCTTTCCCGGAGTAGAGATGACATAATTATCCTTGTTTCTGCTCATTACTGTATAAGGACCTTCATATGGGTACTAGCATTAAAATAGATTCGCCAGGCCTAAAACTTCGTGTCTCAGCCTTATTATCAAAATTTAATTTCATCTTATTTTGAGCTATGCTTAGATTGTCATGTGCAAATTTACGAGAGCTCTCTAGCTTACCTTGTAAGTTCTTAGCATAATCTCCTAAGGTTACCTCTTTCGACTGATCCGTCCACATGTCATAGAGTATCTCCAAAGGACTCCTCACTTTCCTTCCATATAACAACTCAGCTGGGGAATATCCAAGACTTTCTTGTCGAGTGTTGCGGATGGCATACAACATGAATGGCAATCCTTCATCCCAGTCTGTCCGATGCTCCTGACAGTATTTCGTAAGGGCATCCTTCAACGTCTGGTGGAATACTGAGGACAAAGTATGTTTAATGTTCATAGCTGACATAACCTGTCTAAATAAATCAGAGGTAAAGTTACTTCTTCTGTCAGTCTGGATAATCTTGGGGATACCATACTGAGTGAAAAATTTTATTAAAACTGGGATCAGTGTCTCAGAACTTATGTTCCTAAGTGGATAGGCATCAGGATGACGAATGGAACTGTACATCATTGTAATCATATATTGATTCTGCTTCTTACTTTTGGGTAAAGGACCCACACAATCTAATATGACTTTGTCAAAAGGCTCAGGTAAAATAGGGATAGGCTATAAAAGGGCAGGTTTTATAATCTGATTCGGATTACCAGCCAGCTTACATACTGCACAAGACTTACAGTACTCTGTGACACTTTTCCTTATACCAGGCCAGTAAAAGAGTTGAAGAACTGCACTCAAAGTCTTCCTTATTCCTAAGTGTGAAGAAGATACATCATGTGCCATATGTAATACTTTTTGCCTTAGGCTCCCTGGAATGACAATCTGATTCCTGATTTCCCAAGTTGAACTTGCTGGAGTAAGCAAAGATCTGATCTTCCTCATTAGTAGTCCATTCCTCAAGTAATAGCATACTGGCTCCGTATTGATCTGGTCTTCTGCAACAACTTTACTGTGAATAGAACGCAAAGACAAATCTTTCTGTTGAGCTTTTATAATGTCAGAACATTTCATATCAAAAAGATTATCAGAGCAATCAGAAACATTACTTAAATTAATTTCATTTTCAACTCAATTCAGAGTATTTACCAACACTACGTTACCAGTCTTCAAACCAAACTTAGTTTTTAGCACACTTTCTTTCTCTTTTAAATTAACTTCAAACTATCAGTTTGGAATAAACTATCAATATTGATATCTACGTCAACTGTACCAACAGCATCTTTTGCTTCAGTACCTGAAGTAGTACGTACATTGACGTCCTTAGTCACATCTGTTGCACGCTCTCGTGGGACTTCTACCACACCACAGCCAGACTTCTGCTACACTATATAACACAAGGAGGATACAATATTGGATATTCTACAGGGAATACCTCTAATGGAGTGTCAACAACTATGGGACTAGGTACAACCTTCCCTCCTGCCAAGTCGTTCCCCATAAGAAAATCAACACCTTGAATAGGCAATTCATCCACCACCCCAACTGTGACATAACGAGTTAATAAACCATAATACAGATATAACCTACACAAGGGAACTGTTACCAGTCCACCCAAACTTCTAACAACCAGTCTATGAGATGTTGAAATCTTTTCCATACTATCCTAACAGGCACACTTCTACCTAGGTCATCTGACACTGACACAACCCCTTCAAACTTGAAAGGAGCAAACTCATTATCTAACCTATCGCAATGAGAAACAGGAATTCCCTGCCGGACTTTCTTAACTGCCATATTTGATCCCGAAGAATCGTTCTTCCCCTCCTTATAATTACTAAGACATCTTGCCTTCATGTGACCAAGCTGGTTACATTTTTCACACCTAACCTACGACGGACTTCTACTGTTTGAGCCAGAGGATGTCTTCTCCTCTAATATATTACCTGAATATTTCTTGGATTTTCTTTGACTTTGTTGATGTGATTTAATTAAACTAATTCTCAGCTAACACAGCTGCTCTTTGTAAAGTTGTAGCCTTACGCTCAAATAGGTATCTCTGAACATCAATAGGAAAACCTCTAATGAACTGTTCAAGTAAAATGAGCTCCCTATATTCATCTAAGGTAGTGACACTTGCTGCTGTATACCATTTATCATGTAATTTAACAAGATTATGTGAATATTCAATGTATGAATGTGAGTCAAACTTCTTATATCTACGAAACTTGGGACGATAATATTCAGCCGTAAGCTCATAAGCTTCCAGGAAACTTTTTTAGTAAAGACGTAATCATTACTCTCACTAGATGTTAACGACAAGAAAATGGTTCTGGCTTTACCCTTTAATGACGGCTGCAAAATTACGGGCCATAAACGCTTAGGCCACTTCAAATTAAGCGCAATTCTTTCAAAAAACATAAAGAACTTGTCAGGATCTGCTTCATCAAACAACTGAATTATTTTAAAAGCCTTAACAACATCAATTACCTGTTCACTTTCAACGCCTTGGCTCACGTTATCTTTTATTGTTCTCTTTTTCTCCAACAGCTCTAATTGATATCTGTGCTCTTTTTCCTCTCGTTCTATCCTATTCTTCCTCTCTAACTCTTCACGCTCTCTCCTCTCTTTCCTCTCCAATTCCTCACGCTCTCTTCTCTTTTGTCTGTCTCTCTCTTATTTTTCACGAGCATACTACAATTCAAACTGCTTGAGAGTTAACTGGGATCCCTCTTCATCTAATAAATCATAAGCTTCCTCAGGGAAAGTCTCCTTCTCAACTACATCATTGAAAACTAAATTCTTAATCTGAGATTTCTTCCACACCTTTTAAACAGAAAAGTCATACTTCACTGCAATAGCCATCCAGTCATCCTTTCTCATACGATGATTATGCAAATAATGCACACTTGGGTTACTAGAAAAATCACTAATGCTGAAAGGATCCATATTCAAAACTATACAATATAGAATATTTTAACTTCCAAACGTATATACGATAGAGAAAATTTTAACTTCAAAATGTAAACAAAAGAAAAATGAGCGAATGTATTCACTTTAACAAACAAAACTTACTATTAATACGTAATATGATAATTTTTAAAGCGCACAGCGCCGTATATTTAACATTAACACTTCACTTCATGTCCAAATACTAATAAACATACGGAAAAATAAATTTATGACAACTTCCTAGAATAAATTCATGCACAAGTTTTAGTTATTCAGATCATTATACAAAAGATAAAATTATACAAAACCACCCAAAATAACTTTAGCTTATACCGGTCACTTTGATTTACTCAGCAAAACAGATCCCGGACGGGCCCCCAAATTGTTACGACCATTGGCCTCTTAATACTCTTTCCTGAATTTTCACTGATGCAGGTACAAAGCGGAGCTCCAAACGGCCATAGATAATAAATAATAAGGCATTTAATGATGCTTTAACTTAGCTTATTTCTATAATAGAGCTCTTATCCAAATTTAAATAGCATTAAATTTAAGTATGATATACGAGTAAATATAAAATGATACGGAATAAGGTAAACACTACGAAATTTTGTTATTTTACTTAAAATTAATTAAAGATCCATATAAAGATATGGATTACAACGATAACAAGAATAATGAAACTAAAGCAATAACGAATGCAAATTAACGAAACTCCAGGAACATTTACATTGTACAGCATTACTACAAATCAGCAAAACAAGCAGGTAAGTAACAAATAACTCGATTATCAATACACCGTAGATAATACAGGAAATAACGTCAATATTAAACAAAAAAATGCAGAAAATACATACATACCCAGCAAGCATCAACAGAACCTTAAATGTAATATAGCAATACAGTACTTACAAATTCGCGAGTACAAATAATGTAATACTTTTTTATGGGCTCAAGCCATGACGTCCTGATGGAAGGTTCCTTCAGTAGCTTCCTTGGGTATATTTGACAACAGTGGATATTCCCAGAGAATTAAACTAAAGGCTATCACAGAATTCTAACTTCTGGTGCGAGTACCCTAAAGGTTTCCCTCTAGGATATCGTATATCAACAGGGGACACATGTATTAACACGCCACATAGCTATCTGCACCCCATATAGAGTTAACACTTCGATATGGAAAGGTGGTTGAGTAACTGGGGAGCCGTTCCACAGTTACACTCATCCGTGGCTGCTTTTGGTACTCGAGATGTAAACAAACGGGCGCCATTGCTAAATGACGTCACGTCCGTCCTCATCCTTTAGCCTGGAGCTTCTTTTCTTAGTCTGATTTTTCCAAGTGCTTACTTTTATCAGCTTACATCGCAGTTATGTTGCTACCTTCAGCCTCGCCTTCTGGAAAGTTGAGTACCAGGTCCCAGTATTGTTTAAATAAGCTCTAGCCATAAAGTAACTTCTACTTTTCGTAAAATATTGCGTTTTGTGGCAGAGCTGTGCCGATACCGGACGCGCCATTTTATGGCGCCGCTGTTCATGTTGCATGCTTTATTTGGTTAACCAGAACAGCCCCCTCCAGTTCTTTAACTAATTAATATTATTAGTTATTTAGTCTTCATAGCTAGGAAATATTTATATTGTGTTTTAACGCTCATCAGACTCGGTCGCTGTTCGACCCCATACTAGATCGCTAGCTTAGCCCCTAGGCTGGACAGCCTAGTGCTTGTTTTCATGCATGATATATACCAGTGTTCCTAGGTTAAGTTATGAAGATTGTGGCATTATTAAACATACTAATTACTGAGATGTACGTGTTTTCGCCTTCGGGGACCATGTAAGGGACAGTGTTGATTGTGTATCATCCCCTCCTAACCTAATGTAGGAACCCTTACATGCTCCCTAATCCCCCTGCCTGCGGGCATTCCCTCTCGGTAGTCTTGCTTTCCCTTTTATATAGGGGAATCTTGTCTACAACCAGAGTATTTATCGCTTCTCTGCCTCCCCTAAGAGAATGACCCTCCCTTAGGGTCGTGCTTGAGAGTTTAGGAAAGCCGCTACCCTTCCTCAGTTGCACCTGGTTGGGTTACTCCTTCCTCCCTGTAACTAGCGATGTGTCTTTCAACCTTCCTAGCCTAGGAGTTAGTTCTCCTACTCTAGATAAAGCTCTGGGGGTTGACTCTGCCTTATTATAGTTTGAGATGGTACATCTGTACCGTTCTCATTCTGGGCTACCTACCCTAGGTTAGGAAGCGTTCTCCCTTACCTTGGTGGCCATTCTCATACAGAGTCTCCTCTTTGGAAAGACCTATTCTTCTCCCTCCCCACCTATCCCTTTGGAGTAGGCTTGCCTACACACATCTGTCCTTAGTCCTACAACTCCTACCTTGGGTGGAGTGGTAGGGCTAGTGGTTCTCCTGCTGAGCTGGCCGCTCTGGTACATATACCCTTCATAGCGTTCTATGGGGGTGGTTGCCGGCGGTGGTCCTGCCGGCGGGGGATTCCCCTCTCTTTGAGTGCCCTCTAACCCTCCCTTGGGTTACCCAAGGCACCCGGCCTACTGCCGGCTCCCTGCCCCCGGATTTTAGGAGTATCCACTCCTATCATGAGTGCACTCTCTCCGGAGGGATGCCGGAGGTGTATAGGATCTTACCCCTTCCATCCTTCCTTACCTTTCTCTCCTTGTATCCTGGTGCCGGTCCCTTGCCGTCTCTACTGCCGGCGATAACCGCCACTACCTCAGGTGACATCCTTTCATAAGATACCTTCCCCCTCTAAGACGTCAGCCTTCTGTGTGCCGGAGTCTGCCGCCTTCCGTTGGCTTACCGCCGACGTCCCACCCTTCGTTTTACCTAGTAACAGCCAGCCGACTTCTGGAGTCGGCCACCCACATGCCGGCATTGATTGCCGGAAATCTAGGTATACTACAATATACATATATATCTTATGAATTGATCCAAGGCTCACCATGCCGTCAGCCGGAGCTGCCGCCCCCTGCCGATGACCCGCCGCTGTGCCGGCGGTCGCCACGATGGTATTATCCTTTAGATACTCAGTGTGTCTGTCTTGATGCCTTCCACCCTGCAGGACCGGCCTCCGGTGTGCCGTCGGGCTGCCGGCATCCTCAATAGACGTTAAGGGACATGCACCCCTTCCATGCCTGCCAGCAACATGCCGACAGTCAATATACTGCTGCCAGATGGCTTGGCCACTTGTATATAAGTATTGTCTTACCATCCAAGATTGTGGCTATCCTATTTGTTTGCACATTACAATATTCCAGCTTACTCTGTGTGTCTTAGTACAGTCGATTGCCGGAATCTACATTTAATAAGGGGTTTATCCTATACCCCTTCTCCCCCAGGGATCTGAGTGGTCTCAGACCCTACTACACTCTGCGGGTAATTTCTGTTAGAAGCCTAGTTATGCTTATCCATATGGATTTCCCTCATTGTGACCTTCGGACACAAAAGAAATTGTCTACAGATAAGGTTACGGTAACCGACTGGGTGGGATTCACAAGTATGTGTCTATCTACTTCCTTTCCCGCTCAGTAATCCGAAGCATTAAAAGGCTTTATAATTAAATTAATTTTAAATTTAGATGTTAATTATCTTAATTTTAGAGTAATGTAAGTCATTCCTATGCCTTCCATGTACTCATGATCTCTTTTTTTTTACAGGAGGAGTATATGAAGTGTGAGAGCAACTTCTGCGGGGTGAAGCGCCCGGACTTCTACGGGCACAAGGCGTGCCGGACCCACGCCCCCTGCGCCGCCAAGAAAGGCGACCTGAAGTATTGGGACCCGCAGAACTGTACAGTCTGCAAGAGTCGTCTGGTCGAGGCGTTTGACGATAACGCTAGGGAGAAGCTACGCAAATGGGTGCGTGGCTCCCAGAAGAACGCCACCGGACCGTATCTTCCCAACGAAGACTTGAGGGCCTTGCTTTTCCCAAAAGCATCCAAAGACTCAGTGGTCCCCCGTGATCAGATCCCCACCGTCCAGATCGTGGTGGAACCTGACGTTGTCATGGCTCAGTCCATGCATGAGTGCCATCTAGATTCCGACAACGTGGAACGTATGTTGGAAGTGTCGGAAGAGACGGAGAAGAACCTCATGGGCGAGGAACTCGACTATGAGGAAGATCAGGTGGAATACCCTGATCAATCCTCCCGGGTGGCTCATCTCCAATCGCAATTACATCGGAATAATTACTGACAATGTCACTAACTACAGGTTGATAATCTGATGGACATAGTTTTCGTGCTTGCAAAATCAAATTCTGAGTGCGTTCGTCTGTGCAGGCTGGAGCTGTGGCTCCCAACATCCCATAATTAGCAATTTCACATAACTCTAATTCACACACAGAATCACTTCCTAACACAACCCTTTTATTTGACAAATTAACTATCGTTATATCAGCTCTGTTCTCTTTTATTTCTGATAAGCCCTCTAAAATCATATGCGCCCAATTATCATGGGATTTAACGATGACCTTAGTTCCTTCCGGAAGATGGTGACACGGGGTCACTGATATGCTCATAAGTGTCTGGGGAGACAACAATTCTCCTCCCTCAGGTACAGCTGTTACCTTACTTAAATGTCTCTCTGAGCCTGCACAAGCACTTAATCTCTCATGACTTTCTATCAGCAAAATGTACCCTCCTGCTTTTACTGTTATTGTGTCTTTTCCCCAAAAAATACATATTTGATTACATGAAATAAAATCTATTCCAAACAGCCTCGATTCCTGGAATTCCCAATGTGGCAAGACAAAAAATCCTGTTCAAACTTCATAGATCCTACCTTGAAGATGACGATCGTTGTATGGTTTATGCGTAGTTTATTCCCTCCTGGCGTATCGAGGATGATGACTGCCGCTGAGTGTAATGGGTTTGAGGAGACTCTTTTTTCAATCATTGAAACGCTGGCTCCTTTGTTGATCAGCGCTCGAATGGATTTATCTGGCAGGTCAATCCTAACTGCTAACATTCCTAGCCGGCCATTACAATATATGGGGTACAGGCCAATGACCTCAGCTGCAATGCCGCTGCTCCCTAGTGCTGCGGGGGTGAGGTCAGGGGTACAGATAGAGGTCCCAGTGCATACTCTAACTCCGTCGTTAATGGGAGTGACTCGGCTGGTGCTTGAGATGTCATGCGGGCGGGCATCGAACTCCCTCGTCTCCCCCTTCCTCTGTTCCCTTTTCCTTGGATGTTGGGCGGGGGAAGGTGTGCGTGTGCCACAGCCCGACTGCTGGGCATTCTCGAGATAGATGACCGTAGGCCTGACTAGTGTAACAGCGGGGGGATTCTTGGGTGGGGCACTCCACTTGTTGGTGCCCCTCTCCCCCACACTGCCAGCATCCTCTAATCTGCTGACTGTGTTCTCCCCTACCTCAATTGGGGGTCGAGTGCCTCTCATGGCTCCCAACTTCTCGGAATCGAGCCAGTTATTCAAAGTTATTTTTTCTTCTGACAAACTATCTAAAATCTTTTGTATCGCGCTCACTACGTCTGCTAACGAGCGATTGTCATTGAACTAATAACCACATAAATACGGGTTTTCTAATCTATGAATATGTTCACGGGCAATCGCTTTTTTATCATCTTCTGGGAAATTGGCACTTCAGGTAGCAAACGAATTGCAATCCCGAAAAATGAGGAGTTGCAAAACAAAGAACTGATTCCCCTTCCCAAATTTTGGGTTTGTAATTTCTTGCATCAGGTAAGGCATACTTCTCAATTAAACATCGTTTTATTTCAATATAACTTCTTAAACTGTCTTGTAGCCAACACATTACCTGCATTGCAGGAGCATCTTTCAGCAAT
>NC_090730.1:95256234-95261234 GCF_036898095.1 Palaemon carinicauda
ACTACATTCCACCGTACACAATAATGGAAGGTGAAAATTATATCACAAAATAAACGTCACTGTGTGAGGTGTACATGTCACTAAAGTAACCGTCGCCTCTTTGATGAATTTAACCCTCCTTTTACTCTCTCTCTCTCTCTCTCTCTCTCTCTCTCTCTCTCTCTCTCTCTCTCTCTCTCTCTCTCTCTCTCCAGTTTTATGGTACCCAAGAAAACTGTAAAATTAAAGTCACGCAAAAAAACTGATGTAGTTAGAGGGATTAGGTTGGCCAAGGCACTAGCCACCCGTTGAGATACTACTGCTAGACAGTTATTGTGTCTTTTGACAGGTCAGACAGTACTACATTGGATCCCTCTCTTTCTCTCTAGTTACGGCTTATTTTTCCTTTGCCTACACATACATAATCTACATATTCCCCTCTGTCTTCATACACCTGGAAACGATGAGATTACCAAACAATATACTCCGTTCAAGAGGTTATCTAATGCACTGAAATTGTTCCGTGGCTACTTTCCTCTTGGTAAGGATACAAGAGTCTCTTTAGCTGTGGTAAGCAGCTCTTCTATGAGGACACTCCAACACAAAACCATTGTTCTCTATTTTTCGTTAGTGTCATAGCCTCTCTACCATGGTCTTCCACTGTGTTTGAGTAGAGTTCTCTTCCTTGAGGGTACACTCGGGCACCCTTTCTATTTTATTCCCCTTCCTATTGTTTTTTTTTTTTTTTTTTTTTTCTTTCCTTATTAGGCTATTGTTGGCGTTTAGGCTTAAAGCATCCTGCTTTTCCAACTATGGGTTTAGCTTAGCTAATAATAATAATAATAATAATAATAATAATAATAATAATAATAATAATAATAATAATAATAATTTAATATCGATGTGTAACTTCTCTGCGATTTTTCCTAACTTCTTTAAAGTACTTTTGATATTTTTTTTTTAGGCTTTGGGAATCATAGTTAATAATTTTTCTCCCTTCTTCTTTTTCAAGAGTCATTAAACTTTCATAACTATCATAAAAATATCTGGTTTCTTTCTTTACCCGATGAATAATATTTATAGGCTTTAATTATTTGTTGTTTTCTACAATTCATTTTTCTCTCAGCTATTTTCCTCTATTCATAAGTGATCCTTTCAACCTTATAAATTCATTTTAGATATAGATAATTCAGATATTTCTTTCATGGTAGTTTGTTTATCATAGATTTACCTGTGTGTGTGTGTATGTGTGTGTATTCAGTATTTTATATTATTGTTTTTTTATCTTTTTTTTTAAGTAAGAGTATATACCACAATAAGACTAAATGGGCTCATTAATTTCTCCATGAGAGTTTGGATGTAATGTTGATAATGGCTGTGGAAGTATTAGATACTGATGAATTTTATTGTTGTTGTTATATGTATAATTGTGAAGAGGAACCCCGATATAAAATGAATAAGGACTTAGTTTTCCATATGATGTGCATAGTTTTGTAATGTCTGTGAGAAGATAGTTTTACAAGTAAAAATCTATTATGATAAAAGTAACCATGCAAGATGTGCTGGAAAAGTTTATGGAAAACTATTGTGTGACACAGAAATTCTGGGGTTTCCTGCATTTGGGAAAAGTGATATTATAGCATAATAAGTAATAATTCTTTAGAAGGTAATAAAAACTCAAATCTTGTCCAAAGATGTCAGCCATAAATCTTATAGTGATTGTGAAACAAGTTTTTATAAGAACAGTGTGAATAAAAGAAAAGATTTTCAAGGGCTTGTCAGGAATTTTTATGGCGGGATGAATAATCATTTATAATTTAATGATTGGAGAGGATGAAATTGTGTATTATAATGTTGTTTTTCGTTGGTTTGATTATGATGCAATGTTGGAAGGAAATATATTAGTGAAAAATGTCTTATTGGTATAAATTGATGTTATTTTAGTAATTTTGATAATGACATTTGTAATAATTTGATTTGATATTATCATCAGTGCTATTTTATGTTATTAGTCATAATATATACCATTGACGAATCATAACTTATTGCAAGGGATACCTGCATAAATTGGTCCTACTGAAAAATACGTAAATTTAAACAATTTTGTAGTGTCAAGAAGGATCATTGACGATCTATATTCATTTAGTAGAAATAAGCGAAAAATATATGAGAAAAAATGGGCCTAATTTTTTTTTTGTCTTATGTACATATGGTCTGGGTATAATTAAGTAGTGGAAAAAGATAGAATACAATGGCTGGTAATCAGAGGTTGATAATCAGTTAGAGTGAAATGAAATAAATAGAATAGAATAAGAATTGTGACATGAGGGGAGGCATAGGTAGTAATGTTGTATAACGTGTTTTATTTTTTTATGATAAATCACCTTTTTAATGGAATTAAAGTCTGTAAACCCTTACATTATTATTGTAGCTTGAAACCACGAAGAAAGAGAAGTATTTAAGAAAGTTAACAAAGCTCTGGATTATTTTTTCAATTTAGTTTGTTTAAAGATAGCGATTTGATATCCTAGACTTATTCTCAAGTTGATATTAAAAACAAGTTTTCAAATTGCAATCTATCCTCCCTTTCTTGTATACTTTCGTCTCATATGTTGCCCATTGTCTCATACATGCTGGAAGACTAATAATGTTTTTCTATTAGTTTTTGTAAGATCTTGAATATTTATATGTATACATATATATATATATATATATATATATATATATATATATATATACATATATATATATATATATATATATATATATATATATATAATTATATATATATATATATATATATATATATATATATATATATATATATATATATATATATATATATGTATATACATATATCTATCTATATATACATATACATACATATATATATATATATACATATATATATATATATATATATATATATATATATATATATATATATATATATATATATATATATATATATATATATATATATATATATACATATATATTCAAATAAGCAATATATATTTTTGATACATTAATGTCTGGATTCTCTTAATGACCTCGGGATCAGAGCCCCAGGCGGAATAAAACAAAGACAAGAGCTTGTGACCGGTTGGGAATCGAACCCTGGTCCGGCAAGCTTGTATAGACAGTGACTACTACTTGGCCACGAAGAAAGATAAAAGTCAATGACAATTTTGCTGTACTTGGACATGTCGAATTCAGGTGTTTTGTACTTAGAATTGAAATCAACCCATATTCACCATCGTAGCTAATTGGTGGTTTGTTACTTGACATTCGATTAATAATAATTTTTTTTGCACATTTAGACGTGTTTTTCATATTCAATCAAATAAGCCATATATATTTTTGATACATTGATGTCTGGATTCTCTTAACGACCTCGGGATCAGAGCCCCAGGCGAAATCAAACAAAGACAAGAGCTTGTGACCGGCCAGGAATCGAACCCTGGTCCGGCAAGCTTGTATAGACAGTGACTACCACTTGGCCACGAAGAAAGATAAAAGTCAATGACAATTCTGCTATACTTATACCAGTCGAATTCAGGTGTTTTGTACTTAGAATTGAAATCAACCCATCTTCAACACCGTAGCTAATTGGTAGTTTGCTACTTGGCATTCGATTAATGATAAAAAAATTTGCGCATTTAGACGTGTTTTTCATATTCTAATAAGCCATATATATTTTTTCTTTGTGTGATTTTGCCTGGGGCTCTGATCCCGAGGTCGTTAAGAGAATCCAGACATTAATATATCAAAAATATATATAGCTTATTTGAATATGAAAAACACGTCTAAATGTGCAAAGAAATTTATCATATATATATATATATATATATATATATATATATATATATATATATATATAGATAGATAGATAGATATATATATATATATATATATATATATATATATATATATATATATATATATATATATATATATATATATATATATATATATATATATATATATATATATATATATATATATATATAATACTTAAGCGAAAAAGAATGTTTACCATAGAGGCGATTACCATTGTTCTTTTATTAGATATCTAATCTCTTTTTAATATTCTAGTAAAAGATAAACATGATCACAATCCATCCTTCACTTTTATTTTCCTGGTCTTTTTATCTAGAATTGTAGCTTGGAGTTCTATAGATGTCGCGAGTGGATAGTTTCTATTTCAAAATAGATTCACTATTTATATAGCTGAAGAAACCACTGATTGTTTTGATTTATGTAGCCTTGAGTTACCTACCTCTCTCGTTGTAGACTTGGCTCTCGCTTTGCCTTCTCAATATCTTTATTCTGTTGTTGGCTTCCTTTACATCTTTTCATATTTACATTGGAATGATTGATGCTTACATTCTTTAAATGTATTATTCAATTTGATAAACAAATAAGGCGTTTCCTGAAACTGAAAAGGCACAACTATAATCATTCGATTGCTTCATATTATTAATGAATGTTGGTCACAGCTCTAAATTAAATACCAAGATTGCTGGATATTAAACTTAATTTTACATTTACGTGTATTAAAACCGTGTAAAATATTGACTCATATAATAAAGAAACTTACAGGGTTGTGTTTTAATTTTTGTTTTGTAATTCCTGCTTCGTTAATAAAGAATAGGCATTTTCCTTTCCTTCCTTCAGACTTTCGATATGCAGTATATAAAGTAAAACTTTTATTTCAGGGTACTTTGATCCCTTTAACTGTTGTTCTGCGGCATCAGAATAACATTTATTGTTCTTTATGTCTCCCAGTACCATATGGCGCCCTTTCACCAGCAAATGTTTTTATATATCCGTGTCTATTGTGATTTTTTGCTTCTCATGTTCCGTCTTTTTATATATTCTGAATGCAATGACGATTTAGGTTTTGCTTACCTTTTGATTCTCTCTCTCTCTCTCTCTCTCTCTCTCTCTCTCTCTCTCTCTCTCTCTCTCTCTCTCTCTCTCTCTCTCTCTCTTTGTATAGGCTACTCATCAATTTG
>NC_090730.1:95266234-95281234 GCF_036898095.1 Palaemon carinicauda
TGGCAGAAGAGAAAGAAAAAGCATGACGTGTGAGGGAAATGGAAGCAAGGCAGGAAGAAGGAGAGAAGAAAATGGAAGCAAAGCGAGAAGAAGAAGCCCGAGAGATTGCAAGACATACAAGGTTGATAGAAGCGGTGGAAACTGCAGAACGAGAAGAAAGAGAAAGAAGAAGGGAAGAAGATGAGAGAGAAGAATAATGATATGTGAGAAAGATGGAAGCAAAAGCAAGGGAAATCACAAGACAAAAAGAAAAGAGAGAAGAGAGGAAGAAAAAGAGAAGGAAGAAGCGAGTTATGCATGGGAATTAAAGGTGTTTCACGCTAGTGTTCAGTTGACAACGGAAACCGAGAGGGCCCCTGCTAAACAGGATCCAGTGTTTAATGTGTCGGAAGTCCAGAAGTTAATTCCCAGGTTCACAGAAGAGTCGTCAGATGACTTCTTCGATCATTTTGAAACGGTCGCAACGATGAGGAAATGGTCAGAAAATAAAGGGCCTGTGTTATTGCAGATTGTGATCTTTGGGAAGGGCCTTAGTGCTTACTTATTCTTATCTCAGAACCAGAGGATGGAGTATCAAGAAGTAGAGGAGCGTGGTGCAAGTGTATCAGATGACCCCTGAATATTGTAATGGAAGATTCCGAAGTTTGAGAAAGGACGAAAAAATTACTTTCCTGGATTACGCTTATTAGGTATGACGAGGTTTCAAGAGACGGTCAGAGGCTGCTAACATAAAGGAGATGGCTGATTTGGAAGACTTGATAATACTAGAGCAATATTTACAAGGCATTCCTGAACACATTCGAACAGACTTTAGAGAGAGAGAGAGAGGTGAAGAAACTTGATAAAGCTCCTTCACTGAATGAAGATTATAATATTATCAGTCGTAAACCCTCTTTGGGCATGAAATTTCAACTGTTGTTCCGATCAAGTATCAAGTATTCGCTGAGCCTGGAAACCAGTTCAGTAACATTTATGGGAACAAGTTCAACAGTTATAACAGAAGGTGCACTATTACTGTTCCTAAGCAGAATGCGATAGTAGCAGCGCAACAAACGTTGAATGTCCTCCTTCAAGTATTGTGTAAGACATGCAGAGGGTTGATATTGTCTGTTTTATGTATGGCAAGAGAGGCCATATCAGTAAGGAATGTTGGTCAAACCAAATGAATGTAGTTGCCCAAGTGATTAAGAATAATTTGACTTCACAGAATACGAAGACGAGGAAGCAATCGGGAAAGGAAGGAGAGGAAAATGAACCAAACCAGCCACCATTTACACGACAAAATGGACAGACCCAAATAGTGTGGATGCCTTTAAACCATATATTTATGAAGGTATGTTAGCATCAATAGACGGGACTGAGCAAACCAAGGTCAGGATATTGCGCGACACAGGTTGTAGTCATAGTTGGGTGGTATGAGGCCTACACCCGTTGGTGGAACAGTCTCTCACAGGGGACTCTGTTATTTTGAAGGGAATAGGAGGTGAGGAGGTCACCCCTATTTGCCATTTGAAACTGTCATGCGAGTAGGTGACAGGTAATTTTGACTTTGTGGTAAAGGATTTATTGGCTGTTGAAGGAGTAAATGTCCTGCTGAGTAATGAGGTTGGTGGAGCGCCGTTCGTGCCTTGTCCCATTGTAGCGGAGAAACCTTTGAAGTATAGTCCTACGACTGAACTAGAGAAGGACTACCAGTCTCTGTTTCCTAGTTGTGTGATGACTAGGAGTATAAAGAAGAAAATGGCTGCTGAAGAAGAAAAATAAATCAATTGAGCGAAGAATTTGGAAGATATGTTTTCTGAAGAAGAGGATTCCCTTGATGGTATGCAAGAAGAGAGTTCCCGAGTAAGCCCGAGTAAAGAGGAATGAGAGAGGAGTGAACAAGAGGACAAAGAAAAAATGGACCTGGAAGAAATGAACTTTCGTGATTTGTTTTCTGAAGAGGAGGATTCCCTTGATGGTACACAAGAAGATAACTCAAGAGTAGGCCCGAGCGAAGAGGAACTACAGACGAGCAGACAAGAGGACAAAGAATAAATGGATTTAGAAGAAATAGAAAATTCAGCGTTAGAAGTAGGACAGGTGAGTAGGAAAAGGCTAAGATTGCAACGGAAGGATGCAACGTTAACAGAGTTATTGTACTGTGAGGTGGACGAGACGGAGGAACAGCAATCTCAAACCTGTTATCATCTTAAACATGCATTGCTTATGAGGAAGCATAGACCCACTGATATCCCTGGGGATGCCAAATGTGGGATATATCACTAGATATTAATCCACGCACCTTTGAGAAGACAGATGATCGCCGTCGCGCTTGAGATCCTATGTATGGAGATAAGGAAGACGACGGAGAAGATAATAAAACACCTATTTCTGACCTGGCATACATAAGAACATGAACCAGTTTTGCCGTGCATGTCACATATGTCAGACAAATGAAAAAGACAATGAGTGCACCAAGGAAGCTCCTTTAAGCTCGGTGGAAGTATGAGGAGAACCCTTCAGTAAAGGACCATAGAGAATGATAGCAGAAAAAAAGGTTAGACCGAGAGGAAACGGAAGGAGAATATGCCAAGAATTTGAGGAAAAGGATCAGAGAGATAAGGAAATTTTCACTAGAAGGTATGAAGACAACAATTTAAGGACGAACAAAGAAAAGGTTTGGTAGGAAGAGTATGAACAGACAGGGTGCAGGACCCTTCAGCAAAAGACCAAAGAAAATGTTGAGAGGAAAAGGGAAGGATCAAGAGGAAATGGACGAAGGACATGTCAAGGATTTGAGGAAAGGAATCAATGAGTTAAGGAAATTTTCCCTAGACAACGCGAAAACGAGTCAAACACAGACGAAGAAAAGGTTTGGCATGTAGAGTACGATTAGACAGTATGCAGTAGGACACGTGTTGGTCTATTCGCCGATAAGGAGATTCCCTATCGACAACGAGTTCCAAGAACCATTCCGGATTTTGGAGAGCGGTGGCCGGACCTACCCTATCGAGAAATCAGGATAGAGGAAAAATCTGAGGAAGGGCATATCAACTAAGAAACCGATACTTCAGCACCGGATTTCACCCAGATATTTCTTATCCAAGTAGATACGTCGGATAACGGGATTGGAGCTTTCTTATTTGAAGAAGATGAGGAAGGAATTCTTCACCATGCATGTGATATGTCGTCCAAACTGAAGAAGCAGCAGCGAGTCGACTTCACAGATGAAACAGAACTGCTGGTGCTGATTGCAGCGATATAGATGTTTTTAATTTATGTGAATCGACCACAGAATGAGATTACATTGTACTCGAATCATAATCCTTTAATTTTTGTGAATAAGATGAAAAATAATAATCAAAGGTTAACTAAGTGGTCATTATGTTTGCAACCGTATTGTATTAATGTAAAGTATATATCAGGTAAAGATAACGACCATGTTAAAATAACGTGATTGATGATTATTTATCTCAGGCTGATTCATGCCGGAATAATCTTTTTTGGGGGGAGCTATCTTACGAAGCTGGTCTAGTGTAGAGTAAATAGAGTAGTTTATTAATGATTTTGTTTATATTTTATTTGTATATTGAAGAGATGATAGCTAGCTCCTAAAATGAGCTCCTCTTATGTAGATGTAAGTATTTTATGTAAATTACGTAAGACTTTCAAAGTGAATTTCATTGTATTCTTTATTCAAGTTAGTATATGTAAATTTACGTTATTTTTAAGAATGAACTTTTTATTTCACATATTTTGTTACGAAGACTTACGTACTCTATTTGTGGGATTCGTTCGAGATATGAACAAGGGCTTAGGTAATGTTCTTTTGTATTTTATGAGGTATTGTGTCATGTTTGAGAGAGAATTCTCAGTAATATATGCTTTGAAAACTTCTGTACAACTTGTTTTAGAAACGACGCAAAGGACCTATTAATAGGATGTTATCATTTTTTTTATTTTGGGGACAAAGGTAGGGCGGACCTAGCTGACTGAGAGATCCATCTAGCGGGTCGTGAGTAGCGTTCGGGAGAGTGATACTTGACAACTCACGTCTTATGCTGGCCCACCATCGCTTCCCAGTTCGTTGGGAAGATTCTGGAAGCAGTTAGATTTCATATAAAAGGTGACACCAAGGTTACAGATTCAGATAGAGATAAAGCATTGCAGTCTGAAAAGAGCCTTCTTCCCCACTCCCTCTCTCACACGGAGCTCGGTGTATTGTTGTAAAAGTATACAGTGAAAAAATCAAAGTTTTGACGTGAAGAATATTTGTAATTATTGTGAGTAATTATAAAAATTCGCTAAGATTTCTTGTAAACGGCTCTATAGAAAGATTAGATATTTGAAATGCGATCTGGTTATCTATTTTTCATAGTGTGTTATTGAGATTTAATTTCAAGCTTTTGTATTATTTGCATTGCATTATTTCTTTTCTTAATCTAAGCTTTATTCAGATATATTAGTTCAAGTCAAGTTAATATATATTTTTAGATCGTAACATTTTTGTCTTAATCTAAGTTTTCTTCAGACTTAATTTTTTTCCAATGACTTATTTTGTTATTATGTAGTCTTTTCAAAGCGTTGTAATTTATATAGAATGTATAGAGTGCGTTGTTCCAATCCCATTTTTTTAGAATCAGATTCCGCTCGTAAGAACCACAGTAAGTCATGAATAATACTTAAGAGTAAATACCCAGTTTAGTTTTGAGTGTAGTTAAGAGACCTTTGGATATTCTGTGTTTTATGTGTTGCTGTCTGGAAGATATTCAACTGTCTCAGAATTTGTGTATTAACATTTCAGAGTGTTACAGTTTTAATGTAAAAGCAATCAAGGAAGTTGGAAATTCCAGAGGTTGATTAACTTGCCAGTCGTAATATATATAATATTATATGTTTGGTTCCCAGTCACGAGCCATAGTATAACATATTTTGGTGCCCAGACCAGGGAGCCATAATCGTATATATATATATATATATATATATATATATATATATATATATATATATATATATATATATATATATATATATATATATATATATATATTACAGCATATGTATGTATAAAAGATATATGTTTGAGGTTTCGCTATTCAATTGAAAGGAGAATTTGTCCTCGGTTGCTGAATAATAGCATTAAAGCCAAAGCATGGTTTGTTGACGGCCGTACGCATCCTTATAATCTACGTTCGAGTACTAAAGTAGATTTGATTTGAAGTGGTTTAATGATATTGTTATTTTTATTATTAGAAAATACAATAAAGAACTTGCTGTGCACTTATCCTGTGAATGTGTAAAAGTAAAATATGGAAAGGTAATTTTTTGCTTTAATTTCTAAGGTATTTTCAAATGGAAGCTATGGAATCTCGCAACTAACATGTGTATTTTGATTTTTTAAAAAAGGAACTTAGCTATTTGTATCTTATCTTCCTATGTGCTTCTCTAGACTTTGAGAAGTGTTCAAGTGAAAACGAACACTTACCGTCATTATCACAGAGGTCTCATTTTGCTGGGTTGTAGACGTTTGGACAAGGGCCTTCCTGTTCGGCTGCTCATTCCTTTATGATATTGTTAGCAAGAAAAAAAAAACTTATTTTCATACAATTAATCAAGTGAACTACCAAATATTCGAAGACTCTTTGAATCTTTATTTGATGAATAAGCCTTTGTGTAAAGCTTGTTTGAACTGGGGTTGGTGGACAATTTTTTAGCATATTCGTCGAATTTTTAGTTGTTGATATGCATTATGTCATTTAGAGGACTATAATTTTTTTTTTTCTTGAGAGTATTTTTTTTCTCTTTCATTTTATAACATATCCGCAATACGAAATGTGTTGGATTAAAAAAAAAAAGCTTGTTTGTTATGCAGATGAAGTTATTTTGCGCTACCTCATCTCTTTAGTCTCTGCCTCTCTTAACTGACAAGTTGCTAGACCTTGATTTTATTTAATATCTCATCTCAGATTTTATCATTCATTTCTGGTACTGCGTGTGCTGTACAAATGTTTTCATGATGCTATTCATCCTTTGCATTCAGATTTTTCTAAACCATATCATCCACCATACTGTATAAAAGTTAGTTTTAATTATTTAGATTTTCTTTTATGAGATTGAGCACCAAATAGCTTTCTAGAAATTTAATTATCGTAGTTCTATATTCGATAAGGAAGTTACTTATAACGCAGTTGAATTTGAAACTTCTGAAGTTATAAAGTGAAAACTTATATTAGACTCCTATTTTAGTATATTCTTTAATCTTTATCTCGTTTTTTTTTTATATTTATTAATATTTTACTCGCACTGTTTATTATTTATTTCTGTATTTCTTACCTTGCTTGTAACACTCGTCTCTTTAAACTTATGTTATACAGTAGATTAGATAGTAATGATTATATATATATATATGTATATATATATATATATATATATATATATATATATATATATATATATATATACATATATATATATATATATATATATATATATATATATATACATATATATATATATATATATATATATATATATATATACATACATATATATATATATATATATATATATATATATATATATATATATATATATATATATATATATATATATATATATATATATATTATATATATACACACACATATATATATATATACATATATATATATATATATATATATATATATATATATACATATATATATATATATATATATATATATATATATATATATATATATATATATATATATATTGCATGTGTGTGAAGTCTAGTGAGCTTGCATGAACGCGCACACACTCTTGTAATAGGTTACAACAGCATAGAGAAAAATAGTGGATTTGAGTATGCGCACATTTTTTCTGTAATCGCCCTCATGCACCAATTTGTATGAACACCAACCTTCTATTCTTAAGGGAAGACGTAGTGTATCCTTTTATCATGAATAATGAACCGTAACCAGAGAAGGATCCAATATATTACTGTCTACCCAGTCAAAGACCTAATATCACTCTAGTGGTAGTATCTCAATGGGTGGCTGGCGCCCTGGCCAACTTAGTACCTACTTTCAAGAAATAAATATATTTATGTAAAAATTGATTACCGTTCAAGAGAGAGATTGATTGATTGATTTAAAGTTTCAAGAGAGAGAGAGAGAGAGAGAGAGAGAGAGAGAGAGAGAGAGAGAGAGAGAGAGAGAGAGAGAGAGTAGTAACGTTATCATTCGCCAAAATAGATAAGGAACATGAGAATTTATTGAGTTATGCAGTTTTATAATTTTCATGAAGCATATATTTAGTGTGAAACCATTTTGTGTCTTTTCTTCTGTCGCGCGTATTTTTGTAGTTTCATGCAATCTTTCTTGGCTTTATTTGGTGACACTTGTATTTTCAAACCACTCCTATTTCAAGCAATTTCTTTCTATTCAAGTAATTCTGCTGCTAGTTCTAAATCTTCCAATCTTCCCCCTTTTCTTCTACCTCTTCTTACTCTTATCGCCTCCCTTTCAACCACAGTTTCTACTTCTCTTTCTTTTCCTGTCTTTTTTTACAATAACCTGTCATTCCAGCTCAGGACTTTTGATGCACGATTCTAAACTGAGAACATGAGATTGATCAAGTTAAGGGAAAAAGTAGAAAGAGAGAGAGAGAGAGAGAGAGAGAGAGAGAGAGAGAGAGAGAGAGAGAGAGAGAGAGAGAGAGAGAGAGAGAGAATGATACGTTGTGACGTGACTACTTTTTTTTCTTTCAATCGGTAGGAGTGTGTTTCACATATTAACGTTCACTTGCATTTATCTCACACTCACTTGTTGAACACGTTTTTTTTTTCTTTTTGGCTTTCTTCAAAGACGTCATTAAGCGTGCAAATAATGATCATACACGTAAGCGGAAATCCCATTTAAGTTCATTTCATCTAATTTGGATAAGCATTATGATATGAAAAGACAACCACCGCATCTGCCCCAGTAACGAATAATTTTGACACAGAAGGCTACGTTAGGGACGGACAAGAACCGTAGCCTTATTCATAGGAATCAGCCGACTCCTAGCGGCGAGTGACGGAACTATTGTCGCAGTCGAACTGTGGTCGGATGGTTTTGTCTGTGCGGATCCGTTCGGGCAAAGGCACCGGCTGCAGGGTTGACAGGATATGGGCTGAGGGGAATTCGGTGTCTATATAACCTTCTCCTTTCTTATTCTTATTCTTCCTCTTTGTGTGTGTGGTGGGGGGGGGGTAGGTATAAGAGCTCTGTCCCGATTAATTTGATCGAAGACTTCAAATCAAAGTTCATACGACTGGAATGCACAAGGGAGGAACTAGATTTTTCCTTTGCTTCGAATCTATCACATAGAATAGTATCCCCCTCCCAAAGCCAAGTTATGTTATGATAACATAAGGAGAAACGATGTATTCAATTCCACTCTAGACCTAATAGATTGTAAAAAAAAATAAATAAATAAATAAATAAGAAAAAAATAAAAAAAATAAAAAAATCAAAGCAAAAGCATGATGATCATTGGGATTTTTAGAAATTTATGTAACGCAAGTTTTAATGAAGCTTATGAATCACAAGGAATTGCGCATTTCTTGGAATGATAAAATAGAACGCAATGTTCCCCCTCGTCCACAAAATATATTTTATTTGGAACACCCCCCAGCATCATTAAAACACATTATACCTACGTCCTATCCATCAGATAAATGAAGAAGAAACCCCACGCACCTGGCCGAGTGCACCGAGATGTGAAAATTGCCTGGAAGATTGATAACTGTATCATTCCATTCACCGATGGTGGTCTATGGGGACACTGCGGGTCGTAGTCGGGATGTATTGATGGTTTCCTTGTTTAAGAGTGACAACACAAGCAGTATAGGTCAAATTCTTCCTCTTGCTGTCCATGGATTTCATACTTGTGCCTTGTCGTTTTAATATTTGAGCTCTTCATCCATTCAACAGTTTTCCGTCGTTGGTTTATACACACTTTTAACTTTGCTCTTTCGTTTTATCTTTGCATCAGATATTTTCTTGAAAAATATTATATTAAAACCCGTGTGCTTTTTCGTAATGCTCTCTCTTTGCCACCCGTAAGTCCATCATCTTTACTTACTGTTAATTACTAATGCATAGGTTTTTTGTAGTTTGATTAACCTAGAGGGTAAAGGAGATTAGTACTAACGTATATAGGTTGGAAAAATTCAAATCCATCGTCCCAAAACTTCAACTATAGTAATTTATTGATGACCTTGTAGACTAAGTTTTGGGGCTTGGATTTTGACATTGTTATCTTGTGTTAGGAATTTATGGTTTATGCTACATGTGAATTATGCATCGTACCATTTATTACATTTTTCTTGTAGATATGAAATTATCACGTAGCCACGTCTTGGAAGACTGAACCATATTAATTCATTGCCATGACAATGTTAGGTTTTATTAGTAATAAATTTTTAAATGAAACAATGGTTTCATTATTAAGCAATTTCGATTTGGTTACTGCTAGAGGAATCTCGTTTCGTTCTTTCAATATGTTTTCTCAATTCTCCCGAAACCCATTCTTTTTCTAGATTAACGAAAAAAAAATAGTATCATTACTAATGAAATCGTCATTTTGTTCTTCTTTCTTTTTTTTTTTTTTTTCTTTTTTGCTTTTTTATTGCCTAATTTTTGGATTCCCCTCAAATTCGTCTTAAATCTTTGCAGGAAGGCGCATAATTCTCACGAACATGTTAAAGCTTATTAATAGTTATTTAGTTCCCTATCTTAAGAACAATTGTTACAAGGCCAATAGAACGAGTCTGTGACGAGTCCTGGATTATATTACTTTATTTCATTATCTTTTGAGAAAGACAAAAATTCCATTAACATATAAATCGTAGAATAAGATGCCATATTATGAGAACTGGAAAGAAGGGAGAAGAAATTGACGAGAAATATGATAAAGAGAATTAATCAGCTATCAGATCAATACATACACCTAGCCTACAGTATTATGATATTCTTTTAATGTGCTTTGAGTTGCTTTTGAGACTGTTTATAAACTTTAATGACACTTTCACAGACATAATTTCACAACTCTATGGTTTGAAGGAATGACAAGGCGCCCTTATCATCATGGCACTCCATTAATACGTTGGTTTTGGCTTTTGGGAGAGACAGTCAGAAGCGCACACATCTCTAGGAGTATGTTTAATATAGGGGAGTTGAAAGACATGTGAGGGTAGTTAGATGTTTAAGGGACGTTGTTGTTGTTACAGTTACGAATTTGGTTCTACATTCTCGTGCTAGAGATAAATCATCTAGCTGCCTTTAATTACATTTTTTCTTATTTAATGAAAGAACGTTCTCTCTCTCTCTCTCTCTCTCTCTCTCTCTCTCTCTCTCTCTCTCTCTCTCTCTCTCTCTCTCTCTCTCTCTCTCTCTCTCTCTCTCTCTCACCAGCTTTAGAACAAAGGGGTGTTTGAAATAAGAATCATAGATGGGTAAGTTATAGCTGTATGTATTTTGGCGTGTAAGAGGACACTAATATTCAGAAAGCTTCAAAACTTCATAAACAATGTTTTTCAGTGGTTACCGCTATTGGAAATGTCCAAAACACCTAAAAATACGTTGGTTGCTTATGAAATTTTACCCAAGTGGAGGCGAGGGGCATCGCAAGGGGTGAGGGCATTCTAACGCCGCTTCTTTAGGTAAGGATAAGGAGTTATGTTGGTTTGGGAATGCGAGGTTACGTCGTATACTTTTGTTTGGTTCTCTTGTGAAATGTGTTATTTCTGGTGTATCTTCTCGTGTTTCAGGTGTATTTATAGCTTGAAAAATACTGGTCTCCGACAGTTGCTCGCGTCAGAATCTCTCAGAATAACTAAAAGATACACCAGAAAAAGAAAAAAAAAACTTTTTATTTTCACTGAATTGATTATGGGTGACTTTTGCAATTTTACAGGTTTTCCTTCGCAAATGATAACATATTCTATCATTACTTATTCTATTTCTAGTAAGTAATGCACTATTCAAATAAATTTGTAATGACATATAGGGTTGAAATATATCATTATTTAATTTATATAACCCCAGTTTTGTTAAATCTGCTCCCAAGGTAGTTTTTCAGTTGTTGAATGGTGAGGATGTAAGTTAGTCCTAAAACAAGGTACATTTTCTATATTGATTTGACATTCAATGAACATTCCGTTTTCTTTAAAGTTATTTTAACCGGGCCCTAGTCAAATTATTAAAACTCGAAGCTAAACCAATCTCACTTGAGAAAGCATTTCGTGTTACACAAGGCATAAAGTGTGTGTGCATTTTTACATATTATTTATGTGTATGTTAGCATGATACTATCAAATCATAAAAAAAAAATCGGTTTCTATCCGTGTCTAAGTGTTTGAGGACTGGAACATTAAAAAGTGTTTTATTATTATTATTATTATTATTATTATTATTATTATTATTATTATCATTATTATTATTATTATTATTTAAGATTAGGCCTAGCGTGGTATTACATCAAAAGTATTAAAAGTTTTAATCATATCACTCATCATATAGCAGGAAACTATTGAACGCCTTACATAATTTTGTTAGGTTTGACATGAGGTTTGTAGTTCCTTTATTCTGAGAATAGCGACATCGATGGCCATAAGACATACTAATTACAAGCTTCTAAAATATCAAAATTCAAATGGTTTAGAGACCCCTCTTACTACTCGTTTACTGGGCAGCTCACTTGTTGCAATTTCCATGAACAAATATGTTATTGTAAAATTACATATAATGTATAAAATATCGTTTCATTACCAAATAAAAGGTGATTATATCATTAAAATTGTATCAGAAATGATGAAATTCTTAGCTTAAAGATATACAATAGCCTTCCGAGGAGAACAAACTAATAAATCCCAATGGTTCTTGCTAAGGAATTAGTCATGTCAAACCCAAGACTCTGTTACCTCCCTCAGAATCGATCCTTCTTGTATTTTGAATCTTGGGAGTTAAAACATCTCGAGCAGCTTGAAGTAGCCTACGTACTTTATGGGCTGCTTTTCTAGTCCCTTACAGCAGAAGAACCGTACTCTCTACAGGACCTTCACAGCCATTTAGTCATGTTCATTCTAAGGCATTCAGCATCCCACACGGCAAATTGGTCATTTATTGTCAAATCCACACTATCGAAAACTTAGAAAACGAGTCTTCAGTTTCCTCTTAAAAGACTTAATATCTTCCGTCTTTCGGATGTTTTGTGGGAGCTTATTGTATGGTTTCGGAGCTGCATATTTAGTATCTCGAGCCTACAGTAGACACATATCTAGGTTCTAATTATGTGAAACCACCTGTAACTATTCTTGTGTTAATACGATTTGTTGGCTACACAATATGTAGCAATATTCATTGATATTTTGCACATCCGGTTCTAATAACTTGATGGGATATTGTACGGATTTTAAACCCAATTCCTACTTTAATAGTTAGTCAGTGTAAATTAATTTATATAGGAGTGATCCTTTCTCGGGGTGGAACATCTTTTATCAGTCATGCTCCTCTGTTTATTGTGTTTTGTGATATCTTAAGTAGCGGTTTTGGTAAATTAGATGATGTAGTTGCAGTAGTTAAGCCTGGTAATAACACAGTTTATCACAAATTTCTTTATAGAATGTTCATCCAGGTACTTCTTTATTAAAGTAATGTTTCTAAGATAATAGCCGTCAGTTTTTCATACATTATTTATTTGAGTATTGAAAGACAAGTTACATTCAATTGATACGTATAAATCGTGAACTTTACTAAATATTGGGACAGAGTTGTTATTTATATTTATTTGAATATCACCCAAGTTTCTTAAACTCTTTTACTTTCCACCCACCATAAACTCAATTTTATTTTCATTTAATCTTAGATGTTTGATTGCCATCCATCCTCTAAGACTGGCAAGAATCATTTATGGAGAAATAAAATTGTATATCATCTGCAAAAAGTTTGAACTTCACTCCATGCCTTTGAGGTATTTTCGACCGACCAACAGCATAGATACAGACTAAGATTTGGCCCAATACACTCCCCTAAGGTACCCCTCTGTTTAATCGTTCATATGATGAATAAGAGTCTCCAATTTGCACACAGTAATTTCTGTCAACCAAGTAGTCTTTTAGGTATAAAAAAAAACTTAATCTTCAATAGCAGTTCATGCACAACTGTATCAAAAGCAGCACTAAAGTTACATTAAAGTACCATATTTGTTTTCATCCATTATTTACAGCATATCATTTACAACAGAACAGATAGCCGTCTCCATGAGTCTAATTTTCTGTAAGTAAGCTATAATTTCTTCTAAGGGACTAATTAGTTGTTCAAGAAGTATATATTCTAGCACTTTTGAAATAAAGTATAGATTCGAAATAGGTCTACATGGGAAACCTAGGCCCAATACAGACTGTGATTCATGATGCGCGCAGTTTTGAATGGATGCATTAAAAACAACTTTTCCAACACAAAACCGCACCGCCAACGTGTTCATGCGCCAGCTCGATTTATGTTGCAGCTGCAGACGCTCATTTGCTCACTGCTGAGACTGCTCAGTGTTGCGTCAGCATTGGAAGTGGAAGAATGTTTGCTCAGCTCTCCAGCGCCAATGCTTAACTCTGTGTCTTCCATTGAGTTTACAAGGACCAGCATTTAATTTTTTATTTCAATTACAATAATAGTAATACTTTTATTAATAATAATTTTATTGATTTTGATAATAATGATTTTACTGATTTTGATAATATCAATTTTTATTAGTTTTAATAATAATAACATCAGTCTCTCCTGGTAAAGATAATCGGCATAGGCCTACATCGTTTTTCAATGAAAGTTAAACTGCAACTAGGAAGCCAGTGTTTCCAGTGAACACCATTGGTTTCGTAACATCTGGCATCAAAAAGTAACTTTTCGTATATATATATATATATATATATATATATATATATATATATATATATATATATATATATATATATATATATATATATATATATATATATATATATATTATTATTATTATTATTTTAAAGGCTAAGCTATAACCTTAGTTAGAAAAGTAGGATGCTATAAGCCCAGGGGCCCCAACAGGGAAAATAGCCCAAGGAGGAAAGGAGACAAGGAAAAATAAAATATTTTAAGAATAGTAACAACATTAAAATAAATATTTCCTATATAAACTATAAAAACTTAAACAAAACAAGAGGAAGAGAAACTAAATAGAACAGTGTGCCCGAGTGTACCCTCAAGCAAGAGAACTCTAACCCAAGACAGTGGAAGACCATGGTACAGAGACTATGGCACTACCAAAGACTAGAGAACAATGGCTTGATTTTGGAGTGTCCTTCTCCTAAAAGAGCTGCTTACCATAGCTAAAGGGTCTCCTCTACCCTTACCAAGAGGAAAGTAGCGAATGAACAATTACATTGCAGTAGTTAACCACTTGGGTGAAGAAGAATTGTTTGGTAATCTCAGTGTTTTCAGGTGTATGAGGACAGAGGATAATATACAAAGAATAGGCCAGACTATTCGGTGTCTGTGTAGGCAAAGGGAAAGACCCGTAACCAGAGAGAAGGATCCAGTGTAGCACTGTCTGGCGAGTCAAAGGACCCCATAACTCTCTAGTGGTAGTATCTCAACGGGTGGCTGGTGCCCTAGCCAACCTACTACCTTATATATACATATATATATGCAGAAGAACCACAGGGAAAATGAAAATACGGAATATACACTTAAGTCCTGACTAGTTTCGTGATACTTCCTCAGAGGACTGATTTATTGAGAGAGGTTTCTTACAATTTATAGGGAAAGCAAAAGTACGAACATACATATAGAGATTTAGAGAACAATGACACTCCCTTACCCGCTACCTGGGCTTGACTCAGGTGTTGAGTAGGAGGAGTCCCCAAGCTCGTTAGACACCTGCTAAAAAGGGTCATTTCTAGTGGCGGGTATATTCTTGTTTTCTTCTTTTTTTACTTTCAGTACAGTTTATTTATAT
>NC_090730.1:95286234-95290465 GCF_036898095.1 Palaemon carinicauda
TATATATATATATATATATATATATATATATATATATATATATATATATATATATATATATATATATTTATATATAATATCATTATTTTAGGTTTTAGTTTTCTAGTTTTCCTCGCCACGGTGTCGGCAACCATGGTGTGAATCTTGTTTGCTACTTTTCTCTCTGATATTTTCGTCAGCAAAGTTTAAATTTTCATTTGAAGTTCACCTTGTATTAAGTATTAAAATGTCTTTAAGTGCAAGATCAACCTCATTTTTTCCGTCAGTGATTTTAGTTGATACTTTAGTCAATTTGATTATTAATAGATTTATTTCTTTAACTTTATCAACATTTGTCATTTTGTCTTTTTGGGGGGTCCATCACTATATGAAGTGTTAACCTAGTTGCTTTCATATTCATCGCTAGATTATCAACTTTTTCAGTAAGATCAATGATGCATTAAAGAACCTATGGGGATATCCCAGGAATATGGGTGTAAATCTGGACTGTATTTCAATGAACAAGGCATTTTTTTTTTTTTTAAATCTACTACATGGCTCCAGCTGGGTAATAAAATATAATTGGTTATAACAATAATATATAATAGAAATCGTAAGCAGAACAGAAATTTATATTAACAGTAAAAGAAATAATATGAAAATTTGATACAAATGTTTCAAATTTTAAACCCTCTAAGTAAATTGAGAATCCTAATCAACAGTATGCCCCACTGCGGTTTCTAAATTCATACAGAAGTCTATTGACTAGCCTCAACATAAGCTACTGTAATGGCATGCATTATAAAGAAAGACGTACATAATAATCTAGAGAAGACAATAATACTGAAATAACTAACATTACATGGACGGCGATCATGGGATATCATATTATTCTAACAAATGACAAAACATTCCTGATACTTAGCTCAAATGGTGAAGCAAATCTCAAAAACCATCTGAGAATGTGCAGATCGTCCAACCAGAGTCTCCGATCTCTACAGTCTCTGTACTATGCGTGTCTTTCCCAGCTATATGCGCATCGGTGTTTGAGTGAGGTGCAGTGTAATTAGTCTTACCTAATTACACATATATAATGATTGCACAAACATTTCCAATGTGAAAATTATAAAATATCAATAATGAATGCAACTCAAGTCATGTACACTCAAATAACATTGAAATTTTCTTTTCACATTTTCGTGAATTAACATCATAACTTAAAAAACTACATATTATAGACAACGAATTGGAATTGATTGTGATATCAAACAAACTATGATAAATTGTATCAAGGAAGAGAGCATCTATGTAATGAAATTTAGACGTTCCTTCTTATGGATATTCTTTCAATGACATTATGACTGTTTTCCAAAGTGTTTCGGGACAAATATAGTATCTTCCTCTAAATCAAATCCTTTATAGCATAGGATTTCAGATTTCGAAGTTGTAAGGTGCAACTGGTAGATCTCATGATATATTAATGGATTCCTTACAGTGTATTGAAATAATTATAGTATATAAGCATACCTTGCAAAAGGTTTCAGGAGTGAGTGGGGTTTGCATGCCTTGCTTGAGTAAGTACCAGCTTCAACTGCTGTTTAACTTGTAAATCTGTCTGTATCTTGAGGCCATTTGGAAATGTGTGTTATGATTATGAATTATGTGCATGCCTGTTTGTCTTTTGACACAGGCACATACATACGTTTTATTCTTCTTCAAAAGGGCGATGACAGTAGTCATCAACTTCTGAGATTCTTGTGGGCTGCCTTAGCGAAAGACTACCTGGCCTGCACTGATTCTAATTGCTTTGCCTTGCCTTCTGAATTTCAGCCCAGAGAACATTCAGGGGCTTATGAGCAGGCAATGTCTGTCCTTTCTTGGTGGTAACTCCTCAAAATACTAACCAAATTCAAATTTCACCATACACCTTCCCCTCTTGAAGAGGGTGGTACCAGAAAACTTTGGCCTGCTGACATCTCAGCAAGATTTTAGGGATAAGGTTACCAGCTCCACAGAATTTTATCGTATTTTTTTTCTTTTTACTCCAGTAACTGTTGGTACCAATTTAGACGAGTGGGTAGGGCAGCGTCTCGTGTATATATATATATATATATATATATATATATATATATATATATATATATATATATATATATATATATATATATATATATATATATATACATCACCAATTTCTCAGTTTAAATGTGGTCAACTTGGTACCACCATAGTAAAAAAAAAAGTATACTTGAAAATTCACTTATGCATAGCGTATGTTGTTTATCAAAAATTTCAAATCGTGTGCTACTCATCCGCTTGCTTGCTCACCAATAAGCCAGTTCAAAATTTTGCTTTACTCCACATATTCTAAACAGCATAAATAAATTCGCTTGCTGTCCTTTACCGTTCTTTTGAATTACTTGATCGTGGTCTAAAAGCATATGTGATAACGTTTATTCACCCAAGTATACCGCAAAGAGCAACGCTTATAAAACTATTTAGTGATATGTCTTATTGCAAGACCCAAAAATGGTTTGCCAGATGTCATCTCATGTAGAGAAAGTCAATTTTTTATTTAACAAAATAGGTGGATATTCAATTGTTGATATCAGCCAGTGGTACAGATTGAATTTTATGTGTCTATAGGTGATGGATCAGAATATGCGCTGTAATACTGACAGTATTTCTCCTGATGGTAAAGGGTAGCAAGTGAATCGAATATATTCCTTTTGATTAACACATCATTTTACACCAATAATCATAATTCCCTTTGGTAAGAATTGTTAGGCTTTTTCTTAGTGTTATTTATTTTTGAAGTATTAGTTTACAGAGTAATCGTTGGGGAACGCTATTCTTACTACTGAGATTTAATTTTTGATGTTCCAAGGGGTAATGTCCTTTGTACATCACCTTTTATTTCATATACATGATATGTGTTCTGGCATCGAAAACCAACTAGTAGCTAATGAAGATACTTCTAAGGTGCCTTGTTGTCTTCTCAAGAGTTTCTGGGTATCTCAGTAGGTATTCAATTCAGATGTGTAAATCATCGGGGACAAAGTTAAACTCGAACAGAATTCAAGAATATGGTTGTTGGTAGGTATGGATCATTCGATCACAGTCACTCAGATATTATCTAGATCTTTTCATTTGCATTGTTTCTTTGGCCAAATGAAACTCATTTAAGATTTTGTTTGATAATTGAAAAAAAAATTATTTTCAGAAATACATATTTTTCTTCATTTCTACAGCTTTCCAAAAAAAAGTCTATATACTAGAGAAGCATTTCAAATTTTTTGCAGGACCTGTATAAATGATGTTATTCATTTATTCTGTCGTTCCTCACAAGGTTGGTTCCGGTAGCTGAAATGTGCCTTAGATTGTTGAACAAGAATTTGAGTCTCAAATTTCCTATACTGTATTTTTATGGTATTAATCTGCGGATGTGTCTTACAATTAAAACCTTTTCTGGTCTATAAAATTGTTCATAATTCCGATTATCCTTTATATTAAGATATTCGCCCTGTAGTACAAGTTATGATAATAATTTTAACTATTTACTCATTTGAGTTGTTATACCTAGCTTTTTCTAAATTCTAAATGTTTTTTTTTTTTTTTTACTTTATTTCTTTTTATTTTTCATATAACTGATATGAGTTAATTCTGTGAACTTATCTATTCTTATTGCCTAAAAGGTTTTTTTGAACACAGAAGGCCTTTGCATGTATCATTTTGCTTTTCTTATTAGTCTTGAATAATGGCAATTAAATGCAGAATGTTATTTGAAAATTTAATTTCTGTAAATTTGTTGTATGACGTGTTAGGATATTGTTATTTGACATTAAGTGAGGCAAATCATTCCAGCAAACCCGGGTATATTTTTCTTATTATAAAAAGGTGATCAGAGTTGTTGGGAAACTAGTTTGAGTCTTAAAGGAATCATCTACATGATTAAGTTACGACAACACAACTTTGTTAATTCTCTATATTTTTATATAGAGTATATTAATGTCTTCATCATCCGATCATCCGTACTCTGGATCTAGTATATTGACATCTCATAAAAAAAAAAAAAAAATCCTCTTTCATGATTCCTGTGTATAGCAAGGAAGAAATCATAATGGTCATAAACCTTAATGTCCCTTCATGAAAATTGGATGTCTAAACTTTGTTTTTGTTTCATGTTTTTGTATTATTCGAAGCTTACGCAGCTTTTTGATGCTTTATCTTTTTCACATTAATTTTTCTACTA
>NC_090730.1:95290965-95300965 GCF_036898095.1 Palaemon carinicauda
TTCTACTACTTATTCCACCATTCCCATGCAGGTTAATCTCGTATATATGTTTTTCATCTATAAAAAAGACAGCATTTTTCTGTATACTTGCTTAATTTATTTTCTAGCAATAATATACATCCATTAAAGCAGGTACTTCATCCTTCTTACCCTTTATTATCGATATCGTTGCAAAATATAAAACACTTTGATCTCTCACACTTTCGCTTTGCAGACTCCAATGAATAATGAATTGGTACTTGATAGTGGAGAAGTTATTCTTATTTCATTGTGTGTAAAAATACCACCTTTTGGTTTGGGTTCAGAATGTTATACAGAGATGAAAAGATAGTGTTAGTAAACTTATTTTTTTTCAAATTAATAACAAATACTTTCTTATTATTATTTCAGTTTGTTTGGCCGGCCAAACGAAGCGCCAAATTGTAAGATTATAGTTTTTTTTTCTTCTTTTTGAGAAGTCTTAGTCTATTCAGCTATTATTTTGTGTGTGTTTTTTTAAGGACTTGAAATAGTCTTCATTTGAACAATGCAATGTTATTCAAAATATAAATACAGTAAATAGGTTATAAAAAAGTGCTTATCAAAGAGATATCCTCAGGAAAGGGAATTATTTACATATTAGTAATGGCAAGTATTCTCTGACTATAATCATATCGTCCAATATGCAATGTTGACCGACTAGAGAAACATCATGCTTAACGCTCAAACATGCGCTTACATAGGACATGGTTTTGATGCGTTTATTCTGCACCGTTGCGTCCTCTGTCCATTAATACTCTGTATTTCTTTAATCTACCTAATATTACTAATATTTTGGACCTTTTTTCATATTGTCATAGATAACCAGTTTCCTTTAAGCATTTGTTACTTTCTGTAATTACTCCTGCGATTTCTGAGAGGATTACTGGATTTTAATATTGGAGCACTTCGTAAATATGCTGCATCCATGAGATTTTAGTTAGTAAAAGTAACTATCATACAAAGAGATATACTCAAGTCCATAAAGGTAAAAGGTAAAAAAGTCATTCCAAAAAGAAAAATGATCATTGATAAGGTAGTTCATTAAAATAATTCTCACTATCGTAGTCTACGTCTGAACAGAAAACACTTTTGGCAAACATATCTATGGTAATCACTAAAAAATATTCCACATTTGCATCTGTAGAGAGATGATTTTGGAAATGACACGGTTCAAATATAGTTCCATTATCATCTAGGTGAGTTATTTTTAATTTGTAATAAAACTTGGGATTTTTATACTGATACTTCATTGTTGGTAACTCTCTCTTCTATAGAAGAAGAAATAGTTCGAAGATACTGTTGAGAGCTATACTGGTTAACACTCTGTGCTCCGTGTCGTGACTGGTTGCTGCTATTTGGAAATGTCTCCCATGAGCCACCCCAACATATTGCTGCTATGATGGCCTTTAACCTTTGTATTGCCCCATTTCGATATTTCCGACGGCTTAAATAGTAAAGCCAGGGATTCCAGGAAGTAGAACTTAAGAAAATCCACCAACACATGGAACTAACCAACTCTGACTGATAAAACCTCATGTCTTTCAAGTTTATGTATGTGGCTGTCCCTCCAGATACAGAATAAATAGTGAACAGGATAGTCATTATAGCCATTGGAAGTGTTAAGTTTTCTTCCAAATCATCAGTCGTGGTTTCCCCTCGTTTCTGTTGTTTTTTGTGATAGTATACCGCCAATGCAGATATTATAATGGTTATCAAACACTCAATTCCCAAGACTGCCATCAACATGGGGAGTACAACTTTTTTGCCTTTAACAGATACACCTTCGGGAAGTTTGGCATATGAATTCCATTCAGTGCTGAATCCATTATCATCGTGCATGATGATAAAAGAAGTTAACAGGGATACAATCCAGAAACTTCCCACGGAGATTTCTGTATTCAAAGGTGGGAGTCCGCAAAGAAATTTTAATCGAACATTATCTCTAAGTCCTTTATAACTTAAAGCAAAAATTATATGGATGGAATTTATGGCACAGCAACTAAAAACAAAGGCAGAGATGAGATGACCTGAATTATCAGGAATTTCATCTTGGCTGTATTTCAAATGATTCAGTATGTCCTTTTGACTCTTGAACTTCATTACTTCGTCGCTGCTCCCGTTCATGAGCATAAGATGTGTATACAGAGCAGGAGTTATGACAAAGAGGCATACGAATAAATCTGAAAAAGCAAGCGAAATCCTATGCAATTCAAGACCTATGCTGGAACACTGTTTACCTAACAAAGTAATTATCACTGTAATATTACCAATGATACCAGTCACAATTATAATACTTATTATTACTAAAATGGTCATCTCATAAGATTGGCAGTTTGGAGGTAGATAATTCCAGCTTCTTAACATTTCGTGTTCTTGGGGATCTTCAGCCAATATAAAAGTGTGGTCAGGGTAACAGCTTGGCCAATGTACATTTTTCAAGCCATAAACTTCTTCCCTCTCATTCTTTACATAGTAATTTTGAAGTATGTCATGGCAAATTGTCTGCTTACCATTTTCTTCGGTATGAAACACGCGAATGAGGATTCCATTTAAAACATGGTCTATGATCCTTATGTTTCCATTACATACTGATTGGAAACATGTTTCATCATCTGCAAGGAGGGCTGCTGCCAGTAGATGCTCGAAGTGAACATCATTATCTGAGGGTTTTTTGCATTCTTGTTTATTGAGGAAAAGAACATTTTCATCTGCACAGAAGGTATATGCTCCCATGTTTGAACAGTTCTTGTTGTAGATATCAAAGAATGGAGCACAGACATCTTTAAATTTTTCATCATGTATTACAGTTACAGATTTGTTATCATAACTGATGAAAGAGTCTTGGAAACTGGTGTACTCGCCGTACATAGCCGAAAATATATATTCGCAGAAATAGAGTGTTTTTGTGAAGGAAATTTGACGTAGCACATTTTCTCCAAAGTCGTTATCTTCATATTCGTAATAGTAGTGGTAGTAAAGAGAAATATTATTTACATTTTGGTCATAGTCTTCTATGCTTAAATTTTCAGCATCTTCGGGTCTCATGAAATCAGAGCTTTGATTTGCTTTCATCATATCAGTTATGTATCCAAGAGATGATGCATTATTTTCTGAATGTTGTCTCAAATCAATATTTTCACTGTGAAAATTAATCGTTTCTCTTGTCAAAATTGCTTCTTCGTTATCAAGGTGAGGTAGAGTGTTGTTGGAGAACAGAATTTCTGTAAATTGGTTGTGTGACGTGTTGTTAAGATATTGTTGTTTTTCCTTTTCTTTAGTTGGTAATTCAGCTATTTCTTGTTTTTCAGTTTCTGCCTGCAGCACTTTGTTAGTGGTGATCAGTGCGAGGAGTCGTAGAATCACCAACGTTTTTAAAGATGTTTTAATTGCCATTTCTTTTAGTTGAATTACCTGTAAAAGTAAAGAAGTGTTACTGGGCACCTTATCATACAGCATATGAACCCTTTTAATTATAGTTCAGTGTACAGTTATAACAGGAGTAAACTGTCTTTATTCTATTTCCATAATGACTTTGTCATGTGGGAGTTCTTACTATAATACTGGGCATTATTGTACATGACTAGAAATATTTCAACTATATGAGTTATCTAAAATATGAACAGGGATTCAAAACAATAAAGAAAGCAATAAGAATATGATTTAAAACACACAAACACACCTCTTTTACTCTCTCTCTCTCCCTTATTTTTCTGACATAAGCAGTTTTCTTTCATAGGTGATTCTAAAAGAACAAAAAAGATATTGATAACTGCGACAGTCATACTTTATCAGTTACATTGTGGATTGACCTCCTTGAACAAAACCCTTAACAGAAGAGCAAATAATCGCCTCTCGAACCTCCTGCATAGTAAGGACCTTTCTTTCTTTTACTTCTATATTACTTCTGAATCATGCAAATTTTACTCTAACTTATCGTTTGTCATTCTTTTAAAATGGTCAAATCATCTTAAACACCCTGAACCATCTAATTTAAACGATGCAAACTTTTTCACGACTTTAAATAAATATCTCACGTTTTCTTTACTATTTTTATTCGTATTCCACATGTGCGTTGCAAACTCCCCCGTCTCATTTTCTTTCAATTTCCACAGTTTTCTTTCATAAAAAGACTTTTCATATATTCCAGTTCTCGATTCCATAAACACTGCAAAACTCTTCAAACCATTTTGCACAAACACTGCTACCTTCCTTGTTTCACACATTCTGCAACTTGTCTACTTTCACTTTATGCTATCTTATTGATTCCCATTATCCCCCATAACCATTTTCTAAATATGGTAAAACTTTTACGCTTGTTTCTGTAGTTTCTTTTCATTGTCCTTATCAGTACTATATTTTCTCCAAATTTTAACCATCCCTCACTCCATTCATGATCTATTCTTTATACCATAAAAATTTCTCTTCTCTATCTTCTCACATTACTCCATACATAAAAAAACATAAGTTGTATGACTTATTGTCTGAAATCCATCCACTTTTTCACGGCCTGTCAAAATATTGTTGCACACCAGATTTTTGAACTATTCATCTTCTAAACATTACTCATTGCCTCTCTATGCTTTTTTCAGAAAGGGGTTAATTGTTGGAGATAACTTAATTTCTATTTTACCCTATCATTTGCTTGCTTTCATTTGTTAGAACTGTCATGAGTTTTTTTTTTTCAAGACTTTATATATCATGTTAGAGTTTTTATCTTACTTTCAAACTTCTCACATAACTTTTTATAAGAAGCCCAATATAGGCTACCAAGAAATGTTTCACCTAAATTATTTTTAAAATCACCTTTGCCATCTTTACTGTAATACAAAGAAACAAATTTCCATATGACAAATTCCTTTAGAATTTTTCCCTTACGTATATATTATAGACCCTTTATAGCAAAATTTACCCTTTGATTATTGTACTCTTCTGTTGTCCACATTTAAGAAAGTTTAAATATATTCACTACTGGGATCCTGAAGTGCCTTTCTTCAGTTGTATATACTTTTAATTCCATGTTTACTTACAAATACAAAAAAAGTTTTTAGTACTTTGAAAGTTGTTACCTCGTCAACGAAGTTAGAAGGAGGTAATGTTTTACCCCATGTTTGTGTGTTTGTGTGTGTTTGTTTGTTCGTTTGTGAACACCTTCCTAACAACAATTCTTATCTTTGAGTAATGAAGCTTGCAGAAATTAGCTGTTATGTAAAAAGGTATAAATTATTTAATTTTGGAAGGTAAAGGTCATAGGTCAAGGTCAAAATCAACCAAAAGGTCTCCTTCAAGTAATCAGCCATAAATTTGAACACCATTGTCACAGAGACTTCAAACTTGGATCATATTTGTGTGTATGAAAATCCGCGCCAATTAATGCATGTTAAGGTCGAATGTCAAGGTCGAGTCCAAGGTCAAAGTCAAGCAAAAGGTCAAATTCGGTCATCAACCATACAACCACAATTTTAATCGTAAGGCTATGAAACTTGCAGGGATTTTAAACTGTTATACAAAGAACTGGAAACGATTAAATTTTGGATTGTCAATGGTCAAGGTCATGGTCGAGCAACACGTCCATATCATGTAATCAGCCATAATTTTGGACATCCTTGACACAGAGACTTGAGACTTGGTTCATATTTAAGTGTATGATAATCCACGACAATTAATGCGACGGAGGTCTGTGCTCTACTGAGTACCCCTCTATTATTTCCCATTCTTGACTACCGTAAGGACTATGTTGCTGTTTTTGTTCTTACTCCACAGTCTCTTCTGACACAAACACCCCTGTTGACACAGTTAAATACTACTTCAATGATCAAACTCGCTACATTTTTATCTTCACCAACGAAGTTGGAAGGAGGTTATATTTTAACCCCTGTGTCAGTTTGTGCGTTTGTTTGTTTGTGTGTGTTTGTTTGTTTGTGAACCGCTTCTTGGCCACAATTTTAATCGTAGAATAATGAAACTTGCATGGATTAACCGTTATGTAAAAATCTAGGAACATTTTAATTTTGGAAGGTCAAGGTCAAAGGTCAAGGTCAAAATCAAGCAAAATGTCCCATTCACGTAATCAGAAATAAGTTTCGACACCGTCGTCTCAGAGAATCCAAACTTGATTCATATTTGAGCGTATTAAAATCCACGCCAAATAATACATATTAAGGTCGTCGGTCAAGGTCGAGTCCAAGGTCAAGGTCAAGCAAAACGTCAAATCCTGGTCATCAACCATACGGCAACAGTTTTAATTGGAAAGTAATAAAACTTGCAAGGATTTGAAATTGTTATGCAAAGAGCTGAAAAGGCTTCAATTTTGTAAAGTCAAAGGTCAAGGACATGGACGACCAAAACGTCCAAAATCAGCCCAATAGGTCAAGAAATAAACTACCCTGGGGGAGGTCTGCACTCTAATGAATGGTCCTCTAGTTGGTACTAAAGCCTTTGGCGGTATTTCATTCATTCTCCTTGCATGGAGTTGTCACTTCTTTCACATATAAAATACGTATAAAAAAATCAAAATAGGGTTACTTTTGAGAACTGGTTTAAACACAAAACATAAGAGTATAAATGTTAACCTTATTTATATATTTAGGATACGTGTAAAGTGTCATACCACAGTACGTTTTTATTCTCAAAGTAGAGATACGTGACAACATCCCGTGTTATATTGAATGGTATAGGGTTCACAATAATTACCTTTATCTTGATTTAATATCAAACTTAGTAAAGTTTACCTATTAAAGTTGAAACTATTGCCTTGTTTTAAATTCTAGATCAAACACCGATGCATATATATATATATATATATATATATATATATATATATATATATATATATATATATATATATATATATATATATATATATATACATATATATATATATATTTATATATATATATATATATATATATATATATATATATATATATATATATATAATCATTTTTATTATCTCCTATGCCTATTCACGCGAAAGACTTCGGATAGATTTCACCAGTCATTTCTATCTTGTGCTTTTAATTCAATACTTCTCCATTCATCATCTCTTAATTTACGCTTTGTAGTCCTCAACCATGTAGGCCTGGAGCTCCCAACTCTTTCGGTGGCTTCTGGAGCCTAGCTAAACGTTTGGTGAACTAATCTCTCTTGAGGAGTGTGAAGAGTATGTCCAAGCCATCTCCATCTGCCCCTCATCATGATCTCATCCACATATGGCACTTGAGTAATCTCTTTTGTAGTTTCTTTCCAAATCCTGTTCTGCTATTCAACTTTCAATATCCTTCTGAGAGGTTTGTTCTCACATCTACTAAATCTGTTGGCGATTGTATTATTGTCATACCATAACTCATGTCCAAACAGTAACGCCAATCTCACTGAACTGATATAAAGTTTAATATTTATATGTTATTTCTGGGGATTTTATCTCCAAATTCTACTTAACCTAGCAATTGTCAGATTTGTGTTTTTCACTCTTTTACTAAACTCTTATTCTAAAGACCTTGTATTGAAAATCATAGTTCCCAAATACTTAAGGAATTCTACCACATTAATCCTTTCTCTGTCCAATGATATTTCATCTTTCATTATTTACTCCGTTCTAATCATCTGTCTTCTAGTTATCTTGAGCCCAACTTCGTGTGATATTTCATGCACTCAGGTAAGCAAGCATTGCAAATATTTTGGTGTTCTGCTAATACAGACAGCATCATCAGCATACTGTAGGTCTGCTAATTTCTTATTACCAACCCAGTCTAACCCTTTTCCACCATCTCTGACTGTTCTACACATTATATAATCCATGAAGATGATAAATAACATAGGCGACAATACATTCCCTCAGAGTACTGCACTGATCACTGGAAATTCTTTTGATAGGACTAAGCTAACAATAACCTTGGACTTGCTATGTTCATAAACAAACTTCAAATTCACATATCTAAGAGGAATTCTATAATAACGCAGGACTCTTCACAAAATTGGCCGGTGCCCACTATCAAAGGTTATATCATACTCCAAAAATGCCATCAAAATGAAAATTTGATCAGTACAACTTCTAAATTTTCTAAATCCTGCTTGTTCTTCTCTCAGCTTTTCATCAATCTTTCTGTTGTAGTCTCTCAAGAATAAGCATGCTATATATTTTCATGACAACTGACATAAGTGTGATGCTTCTGTAATTATTGCAACCAGTCAGGTCTCCTTTTTTGCCATTTCCACCAACACTCCTAACTCCTATTCATCAGGTTTTGCCTCTTCACCCCACATTCTACAAACTAATCTTGTAAGTATTCTGGGTGTTACTTCATTTTCAGCCAGTATCATCTCAGCAGTTATTCCATCATATCCAGGGGCTTTCCATCTCTTTATTTTTTAATGATAGCTTTGACTTCAAACACAGAATTCATTCATGGGCATATCAAAGTCTTCATCAGCTTCAGGTATATCAATCAAATTTTACCTTCTTATCTCCTATTCATGACCTCACTAAAGTGTTCCATCTAACATTCTCTTTCTGCATCTTCTGTTGTTATAACAGATCCATCTCTCTTTCTGATGGGTATATACTTATTCTTCTTTGCCCTAATAGAGATTTCATTAGTAATTCTATGAGTGATTCTTACACCATAGCCACTCCCTCAATTCATGCCTTGTAAGACCCATTTTCTTCCCTGTCTAAATATTCACTGCAGTTATTCCTTGCTTTTCTTTTGACCTCCCTATCAATAATGGAATATTTAGAATGCTCTACCTTGTAATTTTCATTACTTCCTTGAAAACTATAAACAATCTATTCCTGTCTTTGTCTCCTTTTTTATAGCATCCCAAGTATCATTTGGTATCCATATCTTTCTCTTTGTAACTGTGTGTCCCAAAACTTCACTACCAACTGACTGATATTTGTCCTTAATATCGCATCATTCTTCATTAATTGTCTGTTCTTCTTCTCTTAAAGTCTCTAAGAATGCGAATCGATTCCTACATTCGATAACCTTCGCCAACAAACTTGGAAGGAGATTATGTTTTAGCACCTCTGTGTGTTTGTGAGTTTATTTGTGTGTGTTTGTTTATATGTGAACAGTATCCTGGTCACAATTCTTATTGTAGTGTAATGAAACTTGCAGTGATTAACTGTTATGTAAAAGACTGGGAATTATCAAATTGTGGAAGGTCAAGGTCAAAAGTCAAGATCACAGTCAAGCAAAATGTCAAAGTCAGGTAATCAGCCATAAGTTTGGACATCCTTATCACAGAGCCTTCAAACTTAGTTCATATCTGATCGCATGGAAATCCACGCCAGTTAATACATGTTAAGGTCAAAGGTCAAAGGTCAAGGTCAAGGTCAAGGTCAAATCCAAGGTCAAGGTCAAGCAAAAAGTCAAATTCTGCTCATGAATTACACTGCCACAATTTTAATCGTAAAGTAATGCAACTTGCAAGGATTTAAAATTTCTATGCAAAGAGCTTGAAATGATTAAACTTTGGAAGGTCTAAGGTCAAGGTCACAGACGAGCAAAACGTCCATATCACGTGATCACCCATAAGTTTGGACATCCTTGTCAGAGAGACTTCAAACTTAGTTCCTTGTATGGGTGTATAAAAATCCACACAAACGAGAAATAAGATGCAGTGGTGGAGGTCTGCACTCTACTGAGTGCTCCTCTAGTTGTAAATGTTACTCTATGGTCATATTCTAGAAATTTAGTTGTATCACACCTAGATATTCAAACTACCTTTATGTTAGATGCTTTTAGTTTTAATTTAAATGTCGCAATAAGGAGCTGTTGATCACTACCAGTATATGCACCTCTATAACTTCTAAAATTTCTCAGTCTTCCTTCTCTCTATATTAATGTAAATTTAATCTATTTGTTTTTTGTAATTGCCTCATGGTGAAGACCATGGTTATTTGTGAACGTCCTTGTGCTGGAAAAGAGTACCTCTAATGACAAGATTATTTGCTGAACGGGAACTTATGAAATGT
>NC_090730.1:95305965-95330965 GCF_036898095.1 Palaemon carinicauda
ACGAGGAAGTCGCAGATGCGATGCAAGACATCCAGTTGTGTGACAGGATGTCTGACCTGGACGAACGTTTGGAAGAAGACCTCCTGGCAGAAGGTCAGGATCAAGTTCAAACCCCGGATGTCGTAGAGGATGAGGTCGACGAGGTGTCGGCTACTCCGGTTCAGATGCCGGAGCCTATCCCCTCAACATCAGCTGGCCTCCCAGTAGAACTGGGACAGGCCCTCTCTTCGATTGTTGGAATGATCCAACAAATGCAGAAGGAGAATCAGGAGAAGGCGGCTGCAATGGAACTGCGTATGCAGTCCCTGGCAGAATCACATGGGCCCCGGAAAAGGCTCAATGTGAAAGACCTTCCCATATGCTCAGATGCTAACCCATGGAGGTATGCTGAGCACATGCCGATGACGACTGGAAAGATCGTCATCTCGGATAAGCTGGGTTCAGTTCCCCTAGAGGAGGTAGAATTCTGGCCCAGCAAGGCATCATATCCGGACTGCTATGTCCGGCTGAGAAAAGAACCAGCTTCAAGGGAGGAGACAGAGCCGAAGGAGGTCATTATTATGGACCACGCTAAGGCTCAAGCCCTACTTTCATCCTCGATGAAAGAGAAGGGCTTCTCGAATTCGAAGGTTGCTGCATTGAGCAAGAAGCTCCCTTCGTTTGTGTCCTCTCCTGATAGAGCCTTCCCCTTTTTACAGAAAGGGTTTGCGGCTGTCCTAAAGGCAGTCGAGGCCGGCAAGCCTTGCCCCTCCCTGGAGGAGTGTAAACCCTTGTCGCTGGCTCTACCTATGGACCACAAAGACTGGAAGGATGTCCATCTGACATTCTCAGTGGGAAAGTTGGAGGCTGATATTGCCGGACGGCAATTCGGCGAGGACCTCCCCAAGCTGTCCGAATCTCTTTTACGAAGAGAGTTCGAGACAAACGAAAGACTGGCTGCCTCAATGTCTCATCAGACTACTCTCGAGACGATGGCAAGTGACCCCAAGGTCCATGAAATGTTCATGGTAGTGGCTAAGTCTCACCTAGCCACAGTGACGAAGGACCTTTATAGCTTCGTCAAGGCAAGGAGAGCTTGCAGGGAGTTCGTGTTCACCGGGGCTTCGGTGAGACACGAGCCAAGGAAGTTAATCTCCTCCAACATTTGGGGAAAAGACCTTTTCCCTACCGATGTGGTCAAAGAGGTTGTTGATAAGGCCGCCGTGGAGAATAGAAACCTTCTCCAGAAGTGGGGCCTGGCTATCAAAAGAAAATCTTCCCCGGATGAGGGTCCTCAACCAAAGAGGAAGAATATGAAGACTAGGCTACCATTTCGGCCAGCCAAGCCTTATAGACAGCAACAGCCACTGCAATTGCCTTTGCCTCCAGTGCCCCAGATGGTGGCACAAACCCCGACTGCCTTTCAGTGGGTACCCCAGGCGGTGCCAGGTCAGTCAACCACATTCGCCCCAACGTTCGAAGGACAGTCTTCTTCCTTTCGTGCAAAACCTAGAGGAGCAGCCAGAGGCTCGTCTAGGCGCCCCTCAAGGGGAAGGGGATTCAGAGGTGGTCGTGGTCAGGGAGGCAAGACCTCAGGACGGCAGTCCAAGTGAAATGATACCGGTAGGAGGGAGACTGATGAAATTTTGGGATCGCTGGACCTTCGATCCCTGGGCCCAAAGCCTACTCAAGAATGGACTGGGTTGGAGCTGGTACAGCACTCCACCCCCATGCCTTCGGTTTTTCCAACACTCCACCCCCATTTTGGAGGAGTACGTTCAAGAACTGTTGGAGAAAAATGTGATCCGAAAGGTGAAGTCCATCAAATTCCAAGGGAGGCTGTTTTGTGTTCCCAAGAAAGACTCGGAAAAGCTCAGAGTCATTCTGGACTTGTCACCACTCAACAAGTTCATAGTGAATTGCAAATTCAAGATGCTAACACTGCAACACATAAGGACCTTACTGCCCAAGAGGGCATACTCAGTCTCTATAGACTTGTCAGACGCCTATTGGCACATTCCAATCAGCCGTCGACTCTCCCCCTACCTAGGGTTCAGGCTACAACGGAAACTGTACGCCTTCAGAGCCATGCCATTTGGGCTAAACATAGCCCCAAGGATTTTCACGAAGCTTGCGAGCGCAGCTCTCAAACAATTACGCCTAAAGGGAATTCAGGTAGTAGCCTACCTGGACGACTGGCTGGTGTGGGCAGCATCCGAGACCGAATGCTTGCAAGCTTCCAGTCAGGTGATCCAGTTCCTAGAGTACCTAGGCTTCAAGATCAACAAGAAAAAGTCTCGACTTTCTCCATCCCAAAAGTTCCAGTGGCTGGGAATCCACTGGGACCTTTTGTCACACAGTTTCTCCATCCCAATGAAGAAAAGGAAGGAGATAGCGGGCTCTGTCAAGAGACTTCTAGATTCCGAAAGGATATCAAGACGCGAACAGGAGAGGGTACTAGGCTCTCTCCAGTTTGCTTCAGTGACAGACCCAGTGCTAAGAGCACAGCTAAAGGATGCAACCGGAGTTTGGAGAAGGTATGCATCAAACGCGCGAAGAGACCTGAGAAGACCAGTGCCGCCTCGGCTACGTACTCTTCTCAGACCTTGGTCCCAAGCCAGACATCTAAAGAAGTCGGTTCTTCTTCAGCCACCTCCCCCGTCGATGACGATTCACTCAGACGCCTCAAAGGAGGGATGGGGAGGTCACTCTCATCGGAAAAAAGTCCAGGGGACTTGGTCCAAGCTATTCAGGACCTTTCATATAAACTTTCTAGAAGCTATGGCAGTGCTCCTTACCTTAAAGAAAGTCTCCCCGCGTCACTCGATCCACATAAGATTGGTGACAGACAGCGAGGTGGTTGTGAGATGCTTGAATCGACAAGGGTCGAGGTCACCACCTCTCAACCAAGTGATGTTAGCCATTTTCCGATTGGCGGAAAAGAAGAAGTGGTACCTGTCGGCAGTTCACCTTCAAGGAGTCCGCAATGTGACAGCGGACGCTCTATCCAGGTTCACACCGATAGAGTCGGAATGGTCCTTAGACGCAGGATCATTTTCCTTCATTCTGAATCAAGTCCCAGAACTGCAAATAGACCTCTTTGCGACGAAAGACAACAAGAAGTTGCCCCTGTACGTGTCCCCGTACGAGGACCCCTTAGCGGAAGCAGTGGACGCAATGTCCCTCGACTGGAACAGATGGTCCAGGATTTATCTGTTCCCTCCTCACAACCTTCTGTTGAGGGTCCTCAACAAACTGAGATCCTTCAAGGGGGTAGCGGCAATAGTGGCCCACAAGTGGCCGAACAGTATGTGGTTCCCCTTGGCGTTGGAACTACAGATGAAGTTCGTGCCGCTACCACATCCAGTTCTGACCCAGCGAGTCCAGAAGTCGACTGTCTGCGCTTCATTACAGAAAACCCAGACCCTGCAGCTCATGATTTTCTCGCCCTAGCGGTGAGAAAGCGCTTCGGGATTTCGAAAGCCAGCATAGACTTCCTAGAGGAATACAAGTGCAAATCGACTAGAAGGCAATATGAGTCATCTTGGAGAAAATGGGTGGCCTTTGTAAAGGCAAAGAATCCGCAGGAGATCTCAACAGATTTCTGCTTATCTTTCTTCATCCACCTCCATGGCCAAGGATTGGCAGCTAACACGATTTCAGTGTGTAAATCGGCTTTGATGAGACCCATTTTATTTGCCTTCCAGATCGACATAGGTAACGAGATCTTTAATAAAGTTCCGAAAGCCTGCGCTAGGCTCAGACCTTCAGCACCTCCAAAGCCCATCTCATGGTCTTTAGACAAAGTTCTTCATTTCGCCTCCTTGTTGAGCAATGAAGAATGTGCGTTAAAGGATTTGACGCAAAAAGTTATTTTCCTATTTGCACTCGCGTCCGGGGCCAGGGTTAGTGAGATCGTAGCCCTCTCGAGAGAGGCAGGTTGTGTTCAGTTCCTGGATGGGGGGGAGCTGAACCTGTTTCCGGATCCTAAGTTTCTCGCCAAGAATGAGTTACCCACCAACAGGTGGGGTCCCTGGAGAATCTGCCCTCTGAAAGAAGATGCATCTCTATGTCCAGTAGAATGCCTAAAGGTCTATCTTCGTAGAACTTCAGACTTCAAGGGTAGTCAACTATTCAGGGGAGAAACATCAGGCTCAAATTTATCTCTGAATCAACTCAGAGCGAAAATGACATATTTTATTCGCAGAGCGGATCCTGACAGTACACCCGCAGGTCACGATCCGAGGAAAGTTGCCTCATCCCTAAATTTCTTTAATTGTATGGATTTTGAACATCTCCGTTCATACACGGGCTGGAAGTCTTCCAGGGTGTTCTTTCGCCACTATGCGAAGCAAGTAGAGGAACTTAAGAGATCTATGGTAGCAGTGGGTCGTGTAGTTAACCCTACTGTTTAACTCTGCGAGGAACAGTGGTCTTAATTGGGACGATTAAGTCCAGGGTGAGTGTGTAGGTACATACTGTACTACAAACTAAATAAGGGCACCAAGTGCCCATATAGACTGTTCCTTCTTTCAAAGGTGAACCTTGCATAAGTTCAGACATGTGTGCCAAGCGTTTCTAACGCTAATGTGATTGATTTGTAATACAGATTTTTCATGACTTGATACCTGGGTATCTCATTAAAGTGGTGTTTAATGGTTTTTCTTTCAGATAAACAAGTTCTGTTTACTATCATACTTATGCTTAAAGTTTTGGGTTACCCTCTTTTATATAAATATATATATTTGTTGTTAACCTGTCTGTTTATTATCTGTCAATAAACTTGTTCTTGAGAACCTTGCGTCTCTTTCACCTGTGTCAATTTATTGGTATAATTGAGCATTTTAATTCTATGTATCTTATCTGGGATAATTCTGATAGAATTGTTCTGTTTTGCAAGCTATGTTGCATTGGTTTATGTAAGTCCCCTAATGGGAGGACTCTGTCCCATAAAGGGACGAGGGCGGTTTTATTAGTTTCTTCCTATGCGGATATAAACCTTTGTCCAATACAAGTATTGTGCGGATTACTGGTCAATATATTGACGCAGTGGTTCTATACAAACTATGCTTTACTTAATATAGGGCGAGACCACTATATTAGCTTGCCTGGTATTCATACATAGATATATGTACTCTTCGAGACTTTCCAGAGTCTAGTAGGACTCTTCCCTGTAGGGGGCAGGAAGCTCTAACATAGTTTATAGTTAGTTGAAAAGATGTATAACGGTAACATCTTAGGTCTCTAGGTCTAGTCGACCGGGAATAAATATCTCCGGGGAGTACGGCACGTTCTGAGAATCCACAGATACAGTAATGCTCTGGTACACTTCCATCAGGACGACATGGCTTGAGCCCAAAAAACGGATTTTGAGCGAAGCGAAAAATCTATTTTTGGGTGAGATAGCCATGTCGTCCTGATGGACCCGCCCTTGCCTTTCTAAGAAAGGGCTGTAGGACCCCTCCCTACATACAGTATCTGTAGCACCTCGTGTACGCTACAAGGAATACAGATGGCGCCAGGATTGGCGCCAGGCACGCATACGAATCGGGGGATAGGGAAGCCTTGGGAGCGGCTCCCCTTTTTCTTTCCCGAATTCGTATCTCGTCAATCTCCCTCCTACGAGACGAATCTCTGTTCAGGTCGTAGATTGCCATGTGACGTGTCTAGAATACGTCCTCTGATATGTCGCGATATCCCTTTCACGAGGGATACTCGCTCCAGGAGTTAGAATTCTGGTACCTTAAGGTAAATTCTCTGGGAATATCGCCGTAGTTGTAATATACCCTAGGAATCTACCCTATAGGAACTTCCATCAGGACGACATGGCTATCTCACCCAAAAATAGATTTTTCGCTTCGCTCAAAATCCGTTATATGGATAAATATCAACACAACATCGTGTTCAAATAGAAATAAATTTCTACCTCATAATTGGGATCGAACGCTAGCCCCTTCTAATGAAAGGCCAGGTCGAAACCAACCATGTCACGAGAGCCCATAAAAGAAACTGGAACCTGACGCTAACAGCTGTCCGAGGATTTACCTGGCGAGACATCAGTCTCTTACCAGCGAGTTTTACCCAATTTCCCGGGCCACCACGTGACAAAATTGGTAGTAATTCATTCAAATTACCCCTAATGAGTCAATATGGATAAATATCAACATAACATCGTGTTCAAATAGAAATAAATTTCTACCTCATACTTGGGATCGAACGCTAGCCCCTTCTAATGAAAGGCCAGGTCGAAACCAACCATGTCACGAGAGCCCATAAAAGAAACTGGAACCTGACGCTAACAGCTGTCCGAGGATTTACCTGGCGAGACATCAGTCTCTTACCAGCGAGTTTTGCCCAATTTCCCGGGCCACCACGTGACACAATTGGTAGTAATTCATTCAAATTACCCCTAATGAGTCAATATGGATAAATATCAACACAACATCGTGTTCAAATAGAAATAAATTTCTACCTCATACTTGGGATCGAACGCTAGCCCCTTCTAATGAAAGGCCAGGTCGAAACCAACCATGTCACGAGAGCCCATAAAAGAAACTGGAACCTGACGCTAACAGCTGTCCGAGGATTTACCTGGCGAGACATCAGTCTCTTACCAGCGAGTTTTACCCAATTTCCCGGGCCACCACGTGACACAATTGGTAGTAATTCATTCAAATTACCCCTAATGAGTCAATATGGATAAATATCAACACAACATCGTGTTCAAATAGAAATAAATTTCTACCTCATACTTGGGATCGAACGCTAGCCCCTTCTAATGAAAGGCCAGGTCGAAACCAACCATGTCAAGAGAGCCCATAAAAGAAACTGGAACCTGACGCTAACAGCTGTCCGAGGATTTACCTGGCGAGACATCAGTCTCTTACCAGCGAGTTTTACCCAATTTCCCAGGCCACAACGTGACACAATTGGTAGTAATTCATTCAAATTACCCCTAATGAGTCAATATGGATAAATATCAACACAACATCGTGTTCAAATAGAAATAAATTTCTACCTCATACTTGGGATCGAACGCTAGCCCCTTCTAATGAAAAGCCAGGTCGAAACCAACCATGTCACGAGAGCCCATAAAAGAAACTGGAACCTGACGCTAACCACACACACATACACACACACACACACACACACACACACACATATATATATATATATATATATATATATATATATATATATATATATATATATATATATATGTATATACACATATATATATATATGCATACATATATATATATATATATATATATATATATATATATATATATATATATATATATATATATATATATATATATATATATATATATATATATATATATATATATATATATATATATATATATATATATATATATATATATGTTTATATATATGTATATGTATATATATATATATATATATATATATATATATATATATATATATATATATATATATATATAAATATATATATATATATATATATATATATATATATATATATATATATATATATATATGTAACCATACACACTTATATATATGTATTTATATACATACATATATATATATTTTTGGGCTCAAGCCATGTCGTCCTGATGGAAGTTCCTATAGGGTAGCTTCCTAGGGTATATTACAACTACGGCGATATTCCCAGACAATTTACCTTAAGGTACCAGAATTCTAACTCCTGGAGCGAATATACCTCCTGAAAGGGATATCGCGACATATCAGAGGACGTATTCTTGACACGCCACATGGCAATCTGCATCCCGAACAGAGATTCGTCTCGCAGGGGGCAATTGGCAAGAAACGAATTCGGGAAAGAAAAAGGGGGAGCCGCTCCCAAGGCTCCCTATCTCCCGATTCGTATGCGTGCCTGGCGCCAATCCTGGCGCCATCTGTATTCCTTGTAGCGTACACGAGGTGCTACAGATACTGTATGTAGGGAGGGGTCCTACAGCCCTTTCTTAGAAAGGCAAGGGCGGGTCCATCAGGACGACATGGCCATCTCACCCAAAAATAGATTTTTCGCTTCGCTCAAAATCCGTTTTTTGGGCTCAAGCCATGTCGTCCTGATGGAAGTATACCAGAGTATTACTGTATCTGTGGATTCTCAGAACGTGCCGTACTCCCCGGAGGTAATTTTTCCCGGTCGACTAGACCTAGAGACCTAAGATGTTACCGTTATACATCTTTTCAACTAACTATAAACCATGTTAGAGCTTCCTGCCCCCTACAGGGAAGAGTCCTACTAGACTCTGGAAAAGTCTCGAAGAGTACATATACCTATGTATGAAAACCAGGCAAGCTAATATAGTGATCTCGCCCTATATTAAGTAAAGCATAGTTTGTAAAGAACCACTGCGTCAATATGAAATATTGACCAGTAATCCGCACAATACTTGTATTGGACAAAGGTTTATATCCGCATAGGAAGAAACTAATAAAACCGCCCTCGTCCCTTTATGGGACGGAGTCCTCCCGTTAAGGGACTTCATAAACCAATGCAACATAGCTTGCATAAAAGAACAATTCTATTAGAATTATCCCAGATAAGGTACATAGAATGAATGCTCAATTATACCAATAAATTGACACAGGTGAAAGAGACGCAAGGTTCTCAAGAACAAGTTTATTGACAGACAATAAATAGACAGGTTAACAACAATTATATATACATATAAAAAGAGAATAACCCAAAACTTTAAGCATAAGTATGATATTAAACAGAACTTGTTTATCTGAAAGAAAAAACATCAAATGCCACTTTTTTAAGATACCGAGGTATCAGGTCATAAAAGTCGGTATTACAAATCAATCACATTAGCGTTAGAAACGCTCGGCACACATGTCTGCACTTATGCTAGGTTCACCTTCGGAAAAGGAACAGTCTATGTGGGCACTCGGTGCCCTCATTTAGTTTGTAGTACAATATGTACCTACACACTCACCCTGGACTTAATCGTCCCAATTAAGACCACTGTTCCTCTCAGAGTTAAACAGTAGGGTTAACAACACGACCCACTGCTACCACAGATATCTTTAGTTCCTCTACTTGCTTCGCATAGTGGCGAAAGAACACTCTGGAAGACTTCCAGCCAGTGTATGAACCGAGATGTTCAAAGTCCATACAATTAAAGAAATTTAAGGATGAGGCAACTTTTCTCGGAACGTGACCTGCGGGTGTACTGTCAGGATCCGCTCTGCGAATAAAATATGTGATTTTCGCTCTGAGTTGATTCAGAGATAAATTTGAGCTTGATGTTTCTCCCCTGAATAGTTGACCACCCTTGAAGTCTGAAGTTCTACGAAGATAGACCTTTAGGCATTCTACTGGACATAGAGATGCATCTTCTTTCAGAGGGCAGATTCTCCAGGGACTCCACCTGTTGGTGGGTAACTCATTCTTGGCGAGAAACGTAGGATCCGGAAACAGGTTCAGTTCCCCCCCATCCAGGAACTGAACACGACCTGCCTCTCTCGAGAGGGCTACGATCTCACTAACCCTGGCCCCGGACGCGAGTGCAAATAGGAAAATAACTTTTTGTGTCAAATCCTTTAACGCACATTCTTCATTGCTCAACAGAGAAGCGAAATGAAGAACTTTGTCTAAAGACCATGAAATGGGCTTTGGAGGTGCTGAAGGTCTGAGCCTAGCGCAGGCTTTCGGAACTTTATTAAAGATCTCGTTACCTAGGTCGACCTGGAAGGCATATAAAATGGGTCTCATCAAAGCAGACTTACACACTGAAATCGTGTTAGCTGCCAACCCTTGACCATGGAGGTGGATGTAGAAAGATAAGCAGAAGTCTGTCGAGATCTCCTGCGGATTCTTTGCCTTTACAAAGGCCACCCATTTTCTCCAAGATGACTCATATTGCATTCTAGTCGATTTGCACTTATATTCCTCTAGGAAGTCTATGCTGGCTTTCGAAATCCCGAAACGCTTTCTCACCGCAAGGGAGAGAAAATCATGAGCTGCAGGGTCCGGGTTTTCTGTAATGAAGCGCAGACAGTCGACTTCTGGACTCGCTGGGTCAGAACTGGATGTGGTAGCGGCACAAACTTCAGCTGTAGTTCCAGCGCCAAGGGGAACCACATGCTGTTCGGCCACTTGTGGGCCACTATTGCCGCTACCCCCTTGAAGGATCTCAGTTTGTTGAGGACTCTCAACAGAAGGTTGTGAGGGGGGAACAGATAAATCCTGGACCATCTGTTCCAGTCGAGGGACATCGCGTCCACTGCTTCCGCTAAGGGGTCCTCGTACGGGGACACGTACAGGGGCAACTTCTTGTTGTCTTTCGCCGCAAAGAGGTCTATCTGCAGTTCTGGGACTTGATTCAGAATGAAGGAGAATGATCCTGCGTCTAAGGACCATTCCGACTCTATCGGTGGGAACCTGGATAGAGCGTCCGCTGTCACGTTGCGGACTCCTTGAAGGTGAACTGCCGACAGGTACCACTTCTTCTTTTCCGCCAATCGGAAAATGGCCAACATCACCTGGTTGAGAGGTGGTGACCTCGACCCTTGTCGATTCAAGCATCTCACAACTACCTCGCTGTCCATCACCAATCTTATGTGGATCGAGTGACGCGAGGAGACTTTCTTTAAGGTAAGGAGCACTGCCATAGCTTCTAGAAAGTTTATGTGAAAGGTCCTGAATAGCTTGGACCAAGTCCCCTGGACTTTTTCCGATGAGAGTGACCTCCCCATCCCTCCTTTGAGGCGTCTGAGTGAATCGTCACCGACGGGGGAGGTGGCTGAAGAAGAACCGACTTCTTTAGATGTCTGGCTTGGGACCAAGGCCTGAGAAGAGTACGTAGCCGAGGCGGCACTGGTCTTCTCAGATCTCTTCGCGCGTTTGATGCATACCTTCTCCAAACTCCGGTTGCATCCTTTAGCTGTGCTCTTAGCACTGGGTCTGTCACCGAAGCAAACTGGAGAGAGCCTAGTACCCTCTCCTGTTCGCGTCTTGATATCCTTTCGGAATCTAGAAGTCTCTTGACAGAACCCGCTATCTCCTTCCTTTTCTTCGCCGGGATGGAGAAACGGTGTGACAAAAGGTCCCAGTGGATTCCCAGCCACTGGAACTTTTGAGATGGAGAAAGTCGAGACTTTTTTCTGTTGATCTTGAAGCCTAGGTACTCTAGGAACTGGATCACTTGACTGGAAGCTTGCAAGCATTCTGTCTCGGATGCTGCCCACACCAGCCAGTCGTCCAGGTAGGCTACTACCTGAATTCCCTTTAGGCGTAATTGTTTGAGAGCTGCGCTCGCAAGCTTCGTGAAAATCCTTGGGGCTATGTTTAGCCCGAATGGCATGGCTCTGAAGGCGTATAGTCTCCGTTGTAGCCTGAACCCTAGGTAGGGGGAGAGTCGACGGCTGATTGGAATGTTCCAATAGGCGTCTGACAAGTCTATAGAGATTGAGTATGCCCTCTTGGGCAGTAAGGTCCTTATGTGTTGCAGTGTTAGCATTTTGAATTTGCAATTCACTATGAACTTGTTGAGTGGCGACAAGTCCAGAATGACTCTGAGCTTTTCCGAGTCTTTCTTGGGAACACAAAACAGCCTCCCTTGGAATTTGATGGACTTCACCTTTCGGATCACCTTTTTCTCCAACAGTTCTTGAACGTACTCCTCCAGAACGGGGGTGGAGTGTTGGAAAAACCGAAGGCACGGGGGTGGAGTGCTGTACCAGCTCCAGCCCAGTCCATTCTTGAGTAGGCTGTGGGCCCAGGGATCGAAGGTCCATCGATCCCAAAATTTCATCAGTCTCCCTCCTACCGGTATCATTTCACTTGGACTGCCGTCCTGAGGTCTTGCCTCCATGACCACGACCACCCCTGAATCCCCTTCCCCTTGAGGGGCGCCTAGACGAGCCTCTGGCTGCTCCTCTAGGCTTTGCTCGAAAGGAAGAAGACTGTCCTTCGAACGTTGGGGTGAATGCCGTGGACTGACTCGGCACAGCCTGGGGTACCCACTGAAAAGTGGTCGGGGTTTGTGCCACCATCTGGGGCACTGGAGGCAATGGCAATTGCAGTTGCTGTTGCTCTCTAGAGGGCTTGGCTGGCCGAGACGGTAGCCTAGTCCTCATATTCTTCCTCTTTGGTTGAGGACCCTCATCCGGGGAAGACTTTCTTTTGATAGCCAGGCCCCACTTCTGGAGAAGGTTTCTATTCTCCACGGCGGCCTTATCAACAACTTCTTTGACCACATCGGTAGGGAAAAGGTCTTTTCCCCAAATGTTGGAGGAGATTAATTTCCTTGGCTCGTGCCTCACCGTAGCCCCGGTGAACACGAACTCCCTACAAGCTCTCCTCGCCTTGACGAAGCCATAAAGGTCCTTCGTCACCGTGGCCAGGTGAGTCTTAGCCACCACCATGAACATTTCATGGACCTTAGGGTCACTTGCCATCGTCTCAAGAGTAGTCTGAAGAGACATTGAGGCAGCCAGTCTTTCTTTTGTCTCGAACTCTCTTCGCAAAAGAGAGTCAGACAGCTTGGGGAGGTCCTCGCCGAATTGCCGTCCGGCAATATCAGCCTCCAACTTTCACACTGAGAACGTCAGATGGACGTCCTTCCAGTCTTTGTGGTCCATAGGCAGGGCCAGCGACAAGGGTTTACACTCCCCCAGGGAGGGGCAAGGCTTGCCGGCCTCGACTGCTTTTAGGACAGCCGCAAACCCTTTCTGTAAAAAGGGTAAGGCTCTAGCAGGAGAGGACACAAAGGAAGGGAGCTTTTTGCTCAATGCAGCTACCTTCGAATTAGAGAAGCCCCTCTCCTTCATCGAGGATGAAAGTAGAGCTTGAGCCTTAGCATGGTCCATCACTATGACCTCCTTCGGCTCTGTCTCCTCCCTTGAAGCTGGTTCCTTTCTCAGCCGGACATAACAGTCCGGATATGATGCCTTGCTGGGCCAGAATTCCACCTCCTCTAGGGGAACTGAGCCCAGCTTATCCGAGATGACGACCTTTCCAGTCGTCATTGGCATGTGCTCAGCATACCTCCATGGGTTAGCATCTGAGCACAAGGGAAGGTCTTTCACATTGAGCCTTTTCCGGGGCCCATGTGATTCAGCAAGGCACTGCATCCGCAGTTCCATAGCAGCCGCCTTCTCCTGATTCTCCTTCTGCATTTGTTGGATCATTCCAACAATCGAAGAGAGGGCCTGTCCCAGCTCTACTGGGAGACCGGCCGATGTTGAGGGAATAGGCTCCGGAATCTGAACCGGAGTAGCCGACACCTCGTCGACCTCTTCCTCTACGACGTCCGGGGCTTGAACTTCATCCTGGCCTTCTGCCAGGAGGTCTTCTTCCAAACGCTCGTCCACGTCAGACATCCTGTCATCTAACTGGATGTCTTGCATCGCGACCGCGACTTCAGCATCCACCTGGATCTGACCTTGGGGGATCTCCTCTTGAGGCTGGGGAATCACTGCATCAGCTGATGCCTTAGGGAAAAGATACGCCCTCATCTTCTTACTTGGAAGATAAGGGCCAGAGGTGTTCTTTTGGAAGCCCCTTACCCAGGTACGAAGCTTCTCCCTTGCTATATCCCTTGATTCCGCCGTCCTAGGGGAATCAAAGGCCTCAGTAATCAGGTTAGTGCACACAATACATACCTGAGGGTCCCAATACTGGAGATCATCCTTGGAGACAGCGCATGCTGCGTGTCTCCTACAAAACTCATGTCCGCAGAGGTTCTTGCTGCGGACGTTGCGGAAAACATTTCCGCACTTCGGAGGGTCCTCCTGTAAAGAGAAGAAATTTCCATGAGTATCAAGTGAACTATGTATCACTGGATATGCATAGTATAGCATAACAATTCATAAAGGAAAGACACACACTTGTGTTTCCCTCACAACCCATTGCTGCAGCCTTCCAGATAATAAAATCAAATGGTTAATCTCTTCTTGAGTAACCAATGCAAGGTTTCCAAAGGAAACAGGTGGAGCTCACACCTAAGCAATGATTTTAAAATCCTGGATGATAGACAGGAAAGAACTCACTTTCCTATCTGTAGGGCAACAGCAAAGGACTGTGCAAGAAAACACAAAAGTGTTAGAACACACAGTGCTGTACCAAAACCCATACCATAGTTTTCTTCTTACTGTATATGTTATACTGAAGAATACTAGTACAGTATAGGAGGATACGTGCCGGCCGGCACTTGCCGGCCGGCACTTGCCGGCCGGCACACACCATAACTAGCTTTAAAGTATACTACTTAACAGCTATAATGCGGCAGAACTCTGGTTCAAGTGCATGTGCCGGCCGGCAGCAACTGCCGGCCGGCAACAGCCAATGTCGGCCGGCAACGGCTGCCGGCCGACAACTACACAAGGTAGTACCCAGCTGCCGGCCACACTCTTGGTGACCGACAGACAAGGGCTGACATTAGCCGGCCGGCAAAGGTACAGGACCGATGCCAGCCGGCAGCAAAAGAACCAGAGGACTACACCTGCCCGGCTGCCTGCCTCATAGGCCGGCAGCCGGGTCGGGTACAGCACTAGAAGAAAACAGAATGGATGCCGGGATAAGAGTGTACACTACCTCCAAGCCCGGCAATATAAGGAAGGGGAGAATCTAATTCAGGCTTCCTGACCAATGCCGTCTGGTTCTACAGGCAGGCATTGATGAGGGACCAAGGGAGGTCCAGGCAGCACTCAAAATATAAGACCCTTGCCCGCCGGCAGCTCTGCCGGCCGGCAGGGGGCTGAGTCAATTCCACATCCTAACCTATTCTAGGTCCAGATGTAGAACGACGTACAGTACTGTAATGGCTAGGCCATTACGGAGATAGAGGGGGAAGGGACAAAAGAGGGTCCTACCAACCTTGCTTTGGTGACGGATCACCCGCAGCCAAGAAACTTTTCTTAGCCTAAGGGAGATCCAAGGGGGGGAGGCCAGCAATACTTGCCAGCTTCCAGAGCACCAAAGCAAGGAAGGTGTTGCCACTCCCAGGGAAAGAAACTTATCCTCCCCCAAGAACAGCAACAAGGACTAGTCTGGTAGATCACAAAAGAAGGAATCATATCCACAGAAACCTTCGGTAGTGACCTAAGGAGGCTAAGCCACCTTTGTCTGTGTCAGGTCAGCGAGGGAGACTCTACCCCAAGCCAGACAAACACAGACTCAGACTAAAAAACTCTGTTGTTCTGTCCCTCTTTGAACCAGACTTACTGGAACAGGAAGGTACAGTAACACCCCGGTATAGTTTTATCGAAAATTAATTTGGAAAAAACCACTTAGGGATAAGCCCAAGGCTTAAACAGAGGGAAAGGGATTACAGACCTTCTCCGAAGAAAAGAAAGCAACCGGGGAGAAAGTATACTAAACGGATTTTGAGCGAAGCGAAAAATCTATTTTTGGGTGAGATAGCCATGGCGTCCTGATGGAAGGTTCCTTTTTGGTAGCTTCCTTGGGTATAATACTACTAAGATATTCCCAGAGAATTTAACCACAGGTTATCACAGAATTCTAACTTCTGGAGCGAGTATCCCAAAGGTTTCCCTTTAAGACATCGTATAACAACAGGGGACGCATGTCTAAACGCGCCACATAGCTATCTTCACCCCGAACAGAGTTAATGCTTCGGTGTGTAAGGGTAGAGAATAGCTGGGAGCCGTTCCACAGCCAATCTCACTCGTGGCTACTACTGATACTCGAGACGTAAACAAACGGGCGCCATTGCTCAAATGACGTCACGCCCGTCTTCATCCTGAAGCCAGTTGCTTGCCCAACACCATGATACAGTAGAACAGGGTGGGATCTAAAACTGGACGAAGTAGCAGGGAGGGTCCATCAGGACGCCATGGCTATCTCACCCAAAAATAGATTTTTCGCTTCGCTCAAAATCCGTTTTTTGGGCTCAAGCCATGGCGTCCTGATGGAAGAGTACCAGAGAATCAATGTATCGTGGTAGATTTTCCCCTAATAGTAAGTGCCAAGGCATTGACAAACAGCATAGTAATCTTTAATAAAGGACCATAGGGAAGAAGCTTTCTGCCCCCCTTGGCAGTGAAGTTCCCATGGGCCATGCCGACGTCAAAGTGGTATTGAAGGGCTATTCATCCTGATAGAAGAACTTGAAGAACTTGGAGATGAAGCTGAATGTTTGGTATTTGTATAGGAACATTCTGAAAATTAGACCAGTGGTGGTTGGGCACTGTGTATTGAGAGTGATGGTTCATCTCCCGGGTAATATAAGTAAGTATTCGTGTTGGAACCTTACATAATCAGAGTGAATATAAATTAAGAGTTAGCAACTTAATTTCTTCATAACCATAAGGAAAAGGGGGAATTATAAAACTATGACAGGCATGTATTTCATAGTAAGTAGGAGCTGATTGAGACGCACAGGTAATAAAATAGAAATTTTATTTCACAAATGCAGAAATTAAATAATTTACAGCAATAAGTAAAGTTCATTTACAGTAATTATAATGTACATAGTAATAAAGACTTGCTCTTGAATCTGAAAAGGAATTTCAAGTTTATTAGTAGGCACTCGTTCTCGAGGAACGCAAGTCTTTGATTAAAAAACACGTCATGCACAGGGCATGCGGCACTTGTGTGACAACTATGACATTTCACCTGGGATAAGAACAGTTATAAAAGCACTAAGTGTTTTCGACATCACTATGAATCGCTCGAGGGTCAACATAGGCACCCGAAGAGTTAGAGTCCCAAGTAACTCACTGTTCTACGCAGAGTTAGGTGCAGGTTTCATAACACTACCTGCGGCTACCACAAAATGTTTGACTTCGTGCACTTGTTTCGCATAATGTTTAAAGAAAACTCGCGAGGACTTCCAACCCGTGAAGTTTTTAAGGCTTTCAAAGTCCATACTCTGAAAGAAATTCAGAGATGATGCCACTTTTCTAGGATCATGACCAGCGGGTGTACTGTTAGGATCCGCTCTGCGAATGAAGTAGGTGATTTTCGCTCTTAATTGTTTCAGTGACAGGTCGCTGCCCGATGTTTCTCCTTTGAAGAGTTGGCCTCCACCAAAGTTTGAAGTTCTGCGAAGATAGACCTTGAGGCTCTCTACTGGACATAGAGAGGCATCCTCCTTCAGGGGGCATATTCTCCAAGGGCCCCATCTTTTGGTGGGTAATTCATTTTTGGCGAGAAACGTCGGATCAGGGGAGAGGGTAACTTCACCTGTATCGGTAAACAGGATGTGTCCATCCTCTCTTGATAAAGCCACTATTTCGCTGACTCGAGCTCCTGAAGCGAGAGCAAAGAGAAATATAACTTTCTGAGTCAGATCCTTGAGAGGGCATGAATCATTGTCCAAGTTGGAGGCGAAATGGAGCACCTTGTCTAGTGACCAGGAGATCGGTTTCGGTGGGGGTGCTGGGCGTAGGCGAGCACATGCTTTCGGCAGTTTGTTGAAGATGTCGCTGGACAGATCAATTTGGAAAGCATATAGAATTGGTCTGGTCAAGGCCGATTTGCAGGTTGATATCGTATTGGCTGCTAATCCCTGTCCATGAAGGTGAATAAAGAAGGACATGCAGAAATCAATCGTGATTTCTTTAGGATTTTTTGTCTTGACGAAGGAGACCCATTTCCTCCAGGATGATTCATATTGCCGTCTTGTGGATTCGGTCTTGTATTCCTCTAGGAAGTCCAGACTTTTCTTCGAGATCCCAAACCTCTTCTTTGCGGCTAGGGAGAGAAAATCATGAGATGAAGGTCCTTGATTTTCGATGATGAAGCGAAGACAGTCGACTTCTGTACTTGTTGAGAGAGAACTGGGCCCGGGAGAGGGATCAGCTTGGGCTGCAGCTCCAGGACCAGGGGGTACCAGTTGCTCCGAGGCCACTTGGGAGCCACTAGGGCCGCTGTCCCTTTGAAGGTTCTCAGTTTGGAGAGGACTTTCAACAGAAGGTTGGTGGGGGGGAACAGGTAGATCTTGGACCATCTGTTCCAATCCAGTGACATGGCATCCACTGCTTCTGCTTTGGGGTCCTCGTACGGGGCCACATACCGAGGAAGTTGATTGTTGTCGCTCGTTGCGAAGAGATCTATCTGAAGTTCTGGGACTTGGTGAGAGATGAAGGAGAACGATCTTGCGTCTAGAGACCATTCCGACTCTATCGGGTTTGTCCGAGATAGAGCATCCGCTGTCACGTTGCGGAATCCTTGTAGGTGAACTGCAGACAAGTGCCACTTCTTCTTCTCTGCCAGACGGAAGATTGGGAGAAGCACCTGATTTATCTGGGGCGATCTTGAGCCTTGGCGATTGAGACAACGAACTACCACCGAGTTGTCTAGGGTTAGACGGATGTGGATCGAGGGCGGCGGGGATAACTTCTTTAGGGTTAGAAGGACCGCCATGGCCTCCAAGATGTTTATGTGGAACGTCTTGAACAGGGGAGACCAGGTGCCTTGAGCCTGTTTTTGGTGGGAGTGACCTCCCCAACCCTCCAGCGAAGCGTCCGTGTGGATGTTGAGTGATGGAGGAGGGTGTTGGAGAGGAATGGACCTTTTCAGGGCCTTTGCTTCTGACCACGGCTTTAGAAGAAGTCGCAGTCTGTTTGGAAGCCGTCTCTTGAGGTCTCTTCGAGCGATGGATGCCGAACGTCTCCAGACTCCCGCGGCATCCTTTAGCTGTGCGCGAAGCACTGGGTTTGTCACTGAGGCGAACTGTAGAGAGCCTAGAACTCGTTCCTGCTGGCGTCTTGAAATGCGTTTGGATTTCAGCAGTCGCTTGACAGACCCTGCTATTTCCTTCCTTTTCTTCTGGGGGATGGAAAGGCGGTGTGACTGAAGGTTCCAGTGGATTCCCAACCACTGGAACTTCTGAGCTGGAGAGAGGCGAGATTTCTTCTCGTTGATCTTGAATCCCAGGTGTTCTAGGTACTGGGTGACTTTGTTGCAAGATTTTACACAATCTTCGGGCGATGGAGCCCAGACTAGCCAGTCGTCGAGGTAGGCCATCACCTGGACGTTTCGGAGGCGGAGCTGTTGTACTATGGCGTCCGCCAGCTTTGTGAAGATCCGAGGGGCCACGTTGAGGCCGAAGGGCATGGCCCGGAAGGCGTAGCTTTTCCTTTGGAGTCGAAATCCTAGGTAGGAGGAAGCGTGATGGTTCATTGGAACGTGCCAGTAGGCATCCGCCAGGTCTATGGAGACCGTGTAGGAACCTCGAGGCAGAAGGGTCCTTATCTGTTGAAGAGTCAGCATCTTGAACTTGTCGTTCGCTATGAACTTGTTGAGGGGGGATAAGTCCAGAATGACTCTGAGTTTGTCGGAGTCTTTCTTGGGGACACAAAACAGTCTCCCTTGGAACCTGGTGGACTTTACCTTCCTTATCACCTTCTTGTTCAAGAGATCTAGGACATATTCTTCCAGAAGGGGGGTTGATTGTTGGAAGAATTGCTGGAAGGTTGGGGGTGGTTGAGTCCAACTCCAGCCTAGACCCTTCTTGACGATGCTGTGTGCCCAGGGATCGAAGGTCCAACGATCCTGGAATTGGCGGAGTATTCCTCCCACCGGAAGCACTTCATTGCTTCTGGTGTCCCGAGGGCTTGCTGCCTCGGCCGCTAGCTCCCTTTCCTCCTCTGCCTCTGGAGGGACGGCGAGAGGCGTCTTTGCTTGCACCCTTGTATGAGCCTCTACCTTTGGGACGAAAGGTTGTTGACTGTTGCTCGAAGGCAGGGGTGAAGACCGGTGACTGTGACAACACCGGTTGGGGGACCAATTGAAAGGTCTGTTGTGGTTGGGCAACCACTTGGGAGGTAGCGGGTCCCGGAAACTGACGTCTTTGTTGACGTTGCTGGGGTTTTTGCTTTTGGGATTTCCTCTTAGGTTGAGGTCCGTCGTCCTGAGAGGGTTTCCTTTTCTTGGACATGCCCCACTTGTGGAGAAGGTTCCTATTCTCCGTGGCGGCTCTGTCGGTGATTTCCTTCACGAGGTCAGAGGGAAAGAGGTGTTTACCCCAGATGTTGGAGGAAATCAGCCTCCGGGGTTCGTGTTTCACGGTAGCACCTGCAAACACGAATTCACGACAGGCTCTCCGAGCCTTTATGAAGTGGTACAAGTCCTTCATCACGGTTATCAGGTGGGATTTGGAGAGTACCATGTAGTGGTCTGGTACTCTGGTGTCACAGGCCATGATTTCAAGTTGGACTTGATGAGATAAGGATGCTGCGAGCCTCTCCTTCGTATCTTGTTCCCGACGAAGGAGGTGATCGTTGAGCTTAGGGAGGTCTTCATTAAACTGACGTCCGGCGACGTCAGGATCTAGCTTTCCCACGACGAAAGTATGCTGGACATCCTTCCAGTTTCGAGCGTCAGGGGGAGTTACTATGGAGAAGGGTCTGCATTCCTCCAGTGCAGGGCAGGCTTTCCCTTCTTCCGCAGCTTTAAGGCACGCAGCTAAGGCCTTTTCCAGGAATGGAAGAATCGCACTTTCAGGTGCGACATAAGTAGGGTGCTTCTTGCTCAGGGCCGGAAGCTTAGAGCAGGTAAAGCCCCTACTCTTGAATGTGTTGGCTAGCATAGCCTGGGCCTTTGCGAGATCGAACACTATCTCTTCCTTCGGTTCGGTCTCTTCCTTCGAGGCAGGTTCAGAGCGCAGACGGACGTAACAGTTCGGGTAGGCCTCAAAGTTTGGGAAGAACTCCACGTCTTCCAAGGGGACCGTGCCGATCTTATCGCTGACAAAGATCCTGCCGGTCGCGATCACCATATGCTCAGCATACCTCCACGGGTTGGCATGTGAGCAAGCGGGGAGATCCTTAACCGAAATCCTCTTCGGTTCTCTGGATCCTATCATGGACCTGATGGACTCCTGGTTCTCCTTCAACCTGTCGTCCATGACGGCTCTAATCAGTCGGATCAATTCTTGAGTGGAAGAAGAGGGATCCGGGGTCGAGGAGGTAGACGGAATAGACACTTCCGTCGGTGTAGGAGTAGGAGGGGGGATGGACGGAGGAGCGACCTCTTGCTACGACTCGGCGTATTCCACCTTGTCTTCGTCATCTTCGGCTCCTTGAGCCATAAGCGTCTTCTCGGTGTCTTCCGAGACATCCGACATCTGTTCGTCATCTCCGGAATCCAGGCGACACTCGTGCATGGACTGAGCCATGACAACATCAGGTTCCACTGTAAGTTGGACAATGGGAATCACGTCTTTGGGTACCACTGAATCAGGGGAGGCCTTAGGGAACAGGAGTGACCTCAATTCTTCTGTGGCCAGGTAAGGGCCGGTGGCATTTTTCTGGAAGCCACGCACCCACTTGCGTAGCTTTTCACAAGAAATGTCTCTGACCTCCGCTGAGGGAGGGTTATGGAAGGCGTCAGTCATGTGAGCCTGGCATACCGTACAGTTCAGTGGATTCCAAAACTTCAGATCCCCTTTCTTGTCGGCACAAGGGGCGTGAGTCCTGCAAGCCGTATGCCCGTAAAACTGCGGGCGTTTCACAGCGCAGAAGGCGAAGTCACACTTCATCTGCTCCTCCTGTGGAAGAAAGAGAAAATGAGTATGGGGGAGTCATAAGAATGGCTCTTAAACTAAGTTAATATCAATTATTAATTTTAACTTAAAGAAGGGTGTGATGCATAGAGATTGAAATAGTAAAGAGAACATACTCCATGCATCTCGCCCGGCTGGTTACCGTAAGCTTTGTCCTTGGATAATCCGAGACCGAAGGCACCGGATAGTATTCCTTAGAGTTCCATAGGGCAATGGAATTCCGTGGAAAAACCAAGGGTGAGATTGGGACCGAGATCATTCGGTCCCAAACTAGGGGCTAGAGGGCCTCCTTTTAAGGTAACTGCTTCCGGCAACCAGCCGTGCAAAGATGCACGCAGCATGCTGGAATTAGAAGAGTGCAAAGAGACAGCATGATCCCTAACAGAACAGTACCAAGGTATTGATCTTAATAGTGGAAACAGTCCATCTGTTTGCGGTATAGGGCTATCAGTATCATATGATAGCTAGAAGAAGGGGGTGCAAGTGTTCTTGACGCCTCCGGGGGTTTCCGGCAAGCCGCCGGCATGCCGGAGGTCGCTCCGACAGAGTTTCTGGCATCAAGACAGACAATATGTAAGTCAAGAGTATACCAGGGTGGCGGCCGCCGGTACAACGGCGGCACGCCGGCAGGGGAGCGGCGGCTCCGGCAGTCGGAGGATGCCGGTTGGTGACTGGGACAATGTATAGCGGAACCAGGTTGCCGGCAATAGATGCCGGCACTCCGGCGGCCGACCGGCGAGCGGACGACAAGCTAGGAGGGAGGAGAGCCGCCGGTAGGAGCCGGCGGCAGTCGGCAGTCCCCCGGCACACAGGGGGCTGTCGGCAAGGGTAGGGAGAGTCACCAAGGTAGGAGGCGGGTATCGCCGACGGTGGAGGCGGCAAGAGACCAGCACCCGGATAGGGAGAGAGACAGGGGGGGGGGAGGGATGCAGGAAGTTCAGTCATGGACTCCGGACATCCCCCCCCTGAGAGGGTGTACCCATGATAGAGACAGGCTCTATCATCCAGGAGCAGGGGTCACAGAGGACCAGGAGCTAGGTAGCCCAAGGGAGGGCTAGGGGACACCCAAAGAGGGGGAGCCCCCCATATGCAGAACACATCTAGAGACTAACCCCATAGGACACTATGAAGGGTATATGTACCAGAGCGGACTGCACAGGGAAGCTCGGGTAGCCCTACTACTCCACCCTAAGGAGGAGTTGTAGGACAGGGGACAGGTGGGTATAGACTAACCTAAGCATAGGCTAGGCTATACAAGAGATAGGTGGGGAGGGGAGTAGAGAGAAGTCTTCCAAGGAAGGGTTTCTGTACCAGAGCGGCCACTAGGGAAAGGGAGGACACTCCCTAACCCAAGATAAGGCAGATCGGCTGAAACGGTGCATGGGTACAGTTTCAGCAGGGAACAGAGAAACCTTCCTAACCTAACCTAGAGCAGGGCTAAAAGTCCTGAACTAGGGAAGGTAGAAGACATATCGCTATCGCAGGATAGTCATAGACTAATCCTAGCCATAGAGGTAGGGCTAGCCTAACCTCACTCTCGGACGCAACCCTAAGGGGGGTTCATTCCCATAGGGAGGACTGAGAGGCGATAAATACTCCATTAGACACTTGATCCCTTTACTCAGAAAGGGAATCAAGGCTAATTAGAGGGAATGCCGAGGCAGGGGATGAAGGAAGCATATAGGGGTCCTACAAGTAGGTTAGGTTAGAAAGAGGCACTAACTAACCTATCCCCTATATGGTCCCTGAAGGCGAAAGAACATTGCATCACGGTCGAAAGTATTGTAAAATAATGCCCCTATCTTCATAACTTAGTCTAGGATCACTAATAAAATCATGCATGAACACTTATGTACAGGCGCTCTGGCCTGGGGGCTATAGAAGCCGACTGGTATGAGGTCAATCGATGACCGATAAAAAGCGTCGAAACACGATATAAAAGTTCCTAGCTATGAAGACTAAATAAACTAATGTATTCGATTAGTAAATAAGGCCGGAAGCGTTGTTGTGGCTAACTAAATAAGGCATGCATAACAACAACGACGCCATAAAATGGCGGGTCCGGTAGAGGCACAGCTCTGCCACAAAACAGCAATTATCTCGAAAAGTAATATTTACTTTACGGCCAGAGCTTAACTAAACAATACTGGAACCTTGTACTCAACTTTCCAGAAGATGGTGAGGCTGAAGGTAACGACATAACGTAGATGCAACTCGATAAAAGGAGCACAGGGAAAATCCGTCTAAGTAGGGCTGCTACTAAACAAAGGATGAAGACGGGCGTGACGTCATTTGAGCAATGGCGCCCGTTTGTTTACGTCTCGAGTATCAGTAGTAGCCACGAGTGAGATTGGCTGTGGAACGGCTCCCAGCTATTCTCTACCCTTACACACCGAAGCATTAACTCTGTTCGGGGTGAAGATAGCTATGTGGCGCGTTTAGACATGCGTCCCCTGTTGTTATACGATGTCTTAAAGGGAAACCTTTGGGATACTCGCTCCAGAAGTTAGAATTCTGTGATAACCTGTGGTTAAATTCTCTGGGAATATCTTAGTAGTATTATACCCAAGGAAGCTACCAAAAAGGAACCTTCCATCAGGACGCCATGGCTTGAGCCCAAAAAGGCTCCATAAGCAACTTAGCCTAGGCACCAAGAGAATCGATTACCTAAAACACCGAAACTCACTCGTATACTATCTTGGAAATATTCCACACAATCTTAAATGTATAAAACATAGCCTAAAGCTTCAATAAAGTTTTAATACACTCGGAAAAACCAAAATCATGCATAAAGTACTAAGACCAAACGACTAGGCTACATGGCCTAGCGTAGGCCAGCATGGCGAATACTTCGCCAAAATAATACTAAGCACGAAAGGAAATCCAATGTAATGCTAAATAGCTAAAATTTATTAAAGCAAAACAACCGGGAATGTCGCTCTGACTAACTAAACTTATACCTAGCGAGCGACAGCGTCCATGACGCCTCCGGTAGGCTACGGCTCTTGTAACAAAGATTAATCCTATTAATCACTCAAAAAATTACCAAGAGCCTACATTTATACATAAAGACATGGTACTCAGCTTATCAGAGGCCGACGAAGACGGAGAAGCCATGAAAAACAGAATAAATCCAAGATTTGCGAGAAACACAGGAAAAAACACCGAGTTGTTAAGCTACGCAAAAAGGAATACAGATGGCGCCAGGATTGGCGCCAGGCACGCTTACGAACGGGAGATAAGGAGCCTTGGGAGCGGCTCCCCCTTTTTCTTTCCCGAATTCGTTTCTTGCCAATTGCCCCTACGAGACGAAATCTCTGTCAGGGTGCAGATTGCCATGTGGCGTGTCAAGAATACGTCCTCTGATATGTCGCGATATCCCTTTCAGGAGGGATATTCGCTCCAGGAGTTAGAATTCTGGTACCTTAAGGTAAATTCTCTGGGAATATCGCCGTAGTTGTAATATACCCTAGGAAGCTACCCTATAGGAACTTCCATCAGGACGACATGGCCATCTCACC
>NC_090730.1:95340965-95345965 GCF_036898095.1 Palaemon carinicauda
CACTTACGTTGAGTTTGCTCGAAAGAAAGTTCAGTTTCTCGATGACTGGCTGAAATCAAAAGAAGTAGACAATTTTGGTAAACTGAAAGAGCTGCTTATGGCAGAGGAATTTAAGAGGAACGTGAGTCGTGACTTGCGAATTCATTTGGAAGAGTTGAAACTCGACTCCATTCAGGAAATAGCAATTGCTTCCGACGAGTATGCACTTACCCATCGGGAGGAACCCCTTAGGAAAAGAATTAATCAGGATAGGTTCTTCCCCCATGAATATAATACACATAGTAATAATCGTCAGTCTTCTAAAGGAACATTAAGGTCAAATAAAGACGGGTCAGAAAAACTTTCTAATGAAGACAGAGGTGTAAGCGATTCTCGTAGTTTCGTAAACAGTAGTAGATCGGTTAATGGTGGTGGTAGTATTGGTAGAAATTTTGGTAGTACTAGTAGTGTGAAGTGTTATTGGTGCCACAAGATGAGGCACGTAAAGGCTAATTGTTACCGTTGGAAAAACTTTAAGGAGAGGAGGTCTAATCCAGTAAACATTGTTGTAGCTGAAAAAACGACAAACGTAAACCAAAGTATGGAACAGGAAAAGTGACTAAAATTTAAGAGGTGCATTTCTGACGGATCTGTGTTTGTTGGTAACAATGAAAAAACAAAGGTTTGTTTAAAGGTATTACGGGACTCTGGAGCAGCACAGGCTCTCATATTAAAAACTGCTGTTCCAAAGGGTTTTGTATTTTCCAATGATGAATTTGTGGTGTTGGGTGGTTTCCCGAACTCTATTACGTCTTGCCCTTTAGAGGAGTTTAATATTCACACCAAGTATTTTAAAGGGACTGCTAAACTGGCTGTGGTAGACAGTTTGCCAGTTCCCGAAATTCACCTCCTTTTAGGGAATGATTTGGCTGAAGGTGAAGGTGCAATTGATAATATATGTCTAATTTTGACTCTCCTGAATGTGACTTGTGAAGGCGATGAGATTGAAACTAATTTTTATAAGCCTGTCTCTGTAGTAACTCGGTCTAGAGTTCGGGAGATGGATCTCGAGGATGTTGACTTAGATTTTTATCAAGTAGACAAACAAATGACTGACATGAGGACTGGTTGTAGTAATAAGAAAATCATTAATTGGGATGACGTAAACTGGGACGCTAAGGCGTTCAAAATGGCACAGAGTAAGGAGTTTTCTAAATTAGAACTCGGCAATCCCGAAGATTTGGTGAAACCAGTATTCGTCAAAGAGAAAGGTTTGCTCTACAGGTTGAGTAGGTCGGCTAATGCACCTGCCTATCAGGTAGAGTCGTGCAGACAATTGGTTGTCCCAGAAAGGTACCAAAATAAATTGATGTATTTAGCACATGAAAATTATTTGTCGAGACATTTTGGTGTTAGGAAAACCTTTCAAAAGGTTGCTGAACATTTCTTTTGGCCTGGGATGCGTAAAGACATTAAGAGACACGTATTATCTTGTGATGTGTGCCAGTTGGTGGGGAAACCTAACCAGAAAATACCCAAGGCTCCTTTAATTCCTATACCCTCCGTGGGCGAACCCTTTCGGGAAGTGATAATTGACGTAGTGGGTCCCCTGCCGCGGACGCGCGGTGGGAATGAATATATATTGTCTATGGTTGATAGAATGTCTCGCTTCCCTGAGGCAATCCCATTGAGGAGTATACGGTCCGAAAAGGTGGTTGAAGTGTTGGTTGGTTTCTTTACCCGATTTGGTTTTCCTAAGGTAATTCAGAGTGACTGTGGCACTAATTTCACGAGTAGGTATTTTGAAAAGAAAATAAATGAGTTTGGTATTAAACACGTGAAGTCTGCACCGTATCACCCGGAAAGCCAAGGCCAGGTGGAAAGGTTCCACCAAACCTTGAAGTCTGTGTTAAAAAAATTTTGTTTGGAGACTGGGAATGATTGGGATAAGGAATTACCTTATGCATTGTTTGCAATACGATCGATCCCCAATGAGTCAATGGGTCTCTCTCCTTTCCAGCTTATTTTTGGTCACTGTGTTCGAGGCCCTTTAGATGTAGTGAGAGAACACTGGGAAGGAGAGACTCCCGAAGTTAATGTATTGGATTATTTTTCAGATTTGCAGGAGAAATTGCTTAGAGCACGGTCATTTGCTCAGGAACATTTGGCGAAAGCCCAGGCCTCGATGAAATCTAAGTATGACGTTAAAACACGAGATAGGCTTTTTAATGTAGGTGACAAGGTGTTGGTTTTACTCCCTATGCCTGGCAATCCCCTGAAGGCGGAATTCTCAGGTCCGTGGAAGGTTCTGAAGAAAATTAACAATGTAAATTACCTGATTGAAACTCCTGATAGGAGAAGAAAAACCCGTATTTGCCATGTTAATATGATAAAATCTTTTATTGACAGGTCTGTAGAAGAATCTGTAGTACCTATTTCTGTAGTTAATGTAGAAAATGAACAGTTCATGGGCGATAAATTTGCTGTTAGCCCAAGTGGTTTGGAAAATAATTCTGATGTTTTAGATAATCTGAATACTAAATTTCAGCACTTAGATGCAGAAAAAGCTGCACCTCTAATTAATTTAATTAACGAATACAAAGATCTCTTTCAGGATGCACCTGGTAGGACTCATATTTTGCAACACGATGTTGATGTTGGGGAGGCTCAGCCTATTAAGCAATGTCCATAATGACTGAACCCCCTCAAGAGAGAAATAGTCAGGAAGGAAGTTAAATACATGCTTGACCATAACCTCGTTAAGCCGAGCTGCAGTCCTTGGAGCTCCCCGGTAGTTTTGGTTAGGAAGGAGGATGGTCAGCCTAGGATGTGTTTTGACTACCGCAAGGTCAACTCTGTAACAAAAACGGACTCGTTCCCCTTGCCCAGGGTGGAAGACTGTATAGATAGAATGGGATCTGCCCGTTATATAAGTAAATTTGACCTGTTAAAAGGATATTGGCAGGTCGGTCTTACACCCCAGGCAAGGAAAATATCAGCCTTTGTGACGGGTGACGGCCTCTATGAATGTGAGGTGATGCCATTTGGCATGAAGAATGCCGCCGCTACCTTCCAGAGGCTGATGAACTTTGTTACATGTGAACTGGAGGGTTGTGTGGTATATATTGATGACCTTGTGATTTACAGTGATGATTGGAAAACTCATCTTAAGAGGATAAGAGCGCTGTTCGAGGCGCTGAGGAAGGCTGGTCTGGTGATAAATTTAAAGAAGAGTGATTTTCCTCAAGCAAAAGTGGTTTATTTAGGACATGAAATTGGCTTGGGTAAGATCGCTCCTAAGAGAGCAAATGTTGAGGCAGTTACAGCCTTCCCAGCTCCTCGAAACAAGAGAGGTATTTGTAGATTTTTGGGTCTAGTTGGTTATTATAGGAAGTTTATTAAGAATTTTTCTGACCTTGCTAATCCCTTAACAAATTTGTTAAAGAAAGATGTAAAATTTATGTGGATAACGAGTGTCAGGATGCATTTGAAAAATTGAAAGGTACTTTAATAACCTATCCTTTGTTACGTTCTCTCGATTTTTCCTTGCCTTTTTGTTTGGCTACAGATGCCAGCGACACAGGTTTAGGTGCTGTCTTGTTGCAGGAGGGTGACAATGGCACCTCGCATCCAGTCGCCTACTTTTCCAAGAAATTGTTACCAGCAGAGAGACGTTACTCAACAATTGAGAAAGAGGCTTTATGCTTGGTGAAAGCCATCATACATTTTGAAGTGTATTTATCTAACTCAGTATGTCCAATAAAGGTCTTTACAGATCATAATCCCTTAATTTTTATTAATAAATTTAAAGATAAAAATCAGCGTATTTTGCGCTGGAGTCTTTTACTCCAAGAATATAACCTTTTTATTTGTCATGTGGCTGGAAAAGACAACGTAGTCCTTGATGTTCTTTCAAGGACATTCGGTAATGAAAATGATGAGGTGGTAATCCAAGAGTAGTTGTGTAAGGGTAAAGGACTCTGCATCAATCACATTTGAGCAATTTTTTTTAATTTTTTTTTTTTTTTGTCCGGTTTTGGGGAGATTTCCTAATATAAGTTTGAAGTTGACATTATTTATATTTAATCTTAAAGTTGATATTAATGTTTAAGGATAGTGGTTTTGGGTTTATGAAATATTTGTTTTTGATATTTGCATTTACTTTTGTGCACAATGCTTATGTTTTTGCTTGCATTACAAATTACTAGTTTAACATTGGCTAGGAGTTACCTTTAAAAAAAAAAAAAAAAAAAAATATTTTTTTTCCTTGTCCCGGGGAGCTGTAATCCATAATTACTTTAAATATTTTGTTCATGGTTTTTGTCATTTGTTTTAATTAAGTCACGAAAAGTTCTCTTGGAATATTCTTTTATCCCCGGCCAAGGTTTTGTTTGTGTTCATTTGTATAGTGTTTTTTAACCATATTTTTGTTTTCTGCTTTTCATGTTTTGTGGAGCGGACTGCCCGTCTTTGGTGCTTAGCTTGTCGAACTGCCCCATTACGTAGTTATGCTTACGCTCTCTCTCTCTCTCCGTTCACTTGGAGTGCGTTTTTGGGCAGCGGGGCAGAGAGTGTCGGCTCCCCAATAGAGGAGGTCTTACAGCATTTTCCACGGCTTGATTATCAGACGCTATTTGTTCCTGCTCCTGCAGCTACCATTGATTTTGAGAGGCTCCTGCTAATGAATTTTAGCCTTATAAGCATTGCTATTGCTTTTGTGCTGCTGCCTGCCACTGCTGCTGGCTGTTGCCGTGTGTCTGACCTCCTGGAGTCGTGAGGAGGCCTTCTAGTGACGAAGAACGGTAAGCGAACCGTATATGTTCTTCCTTCGCCTGCTTAAAAAAATATAGACAATTTATGTTGCCCTAGTGATCCCCTCGGTGCAAGAACACCCCTAGTGATCCTGGAGTAGGACAATCGCTGGTGATGTGTCATAATAATCTTTAATTACGAATTCGGTGCGGTTTTTGAGAACTTATGCAAGCATTCTTCAGATATTTCTTCGTGACCTGTAAAGTGTA
>NC_090730.1:95353465-95383465 GCF_036898095.1 Palaemon carinicauda
TGATAAAGGAACTGTCCTGGTTTGACCAAGATGTCATCGTCTTAATTAGTGGAGTCAGCATATTTTGAGAAACCGAGCCTGAGGGAAATCCTTTAGGATATATGTCATCATGGAATGATACGTGCTGCCCTTTTATTACAACTTAACACATGGTCCACATTGTATCAGAAATTTCTTCTAGAAGCTTCCATGGCGTGATTGAAGTGGGCGTTTTTGAGGAAGCCAATAGGGATGCAGAATTGTTAAAAAGAACGCCTTCTATGGAGATAACCACTGCCCACTGTAATTAGGTCCGCCCATACATGGGTATATAAACTTCAAGAAGAGATTGTCCAAGAGAGATAGGGAAGGACATAAGACAAGAGAGGAACTATGTCCGAAGCAGTTAAGATTCAAGTCCTAACGAGATAAGAAACAGAGAAGACCAGAATTCTGATAGAGCCAGATTCTAACCTTCCCTTCAGACAACAAAAGCCTACCTCCTAAATCCTGTTATGGCCAAGAAGAAGAGACAAATTGAAGCAGCCAGCCCTCCCTGTTTGTGATGAGAAGTACCCAACACTGCCTACAGCCTGCCTTAGTTCAACACTATCATCGAATTCCTGGAAGAAGACCTCTGATGTCCGTTCTTGATGCCACCTTTTTTGTGCCGTCTTCGATTACGGTCATCGTGCCAGTTTCATTTCAACTTCAACCGCCCTTCTGCAACGTTCTCAAGCCTGAAGTCTCCGGAGGTACCAGTATCGTCTCAGCAGCTGCAGATAACTATTCCTTAAGTAATTCTACCTTACTGACTGCTCCCCTTTTCTGTTGGTGGTTGATTGATTTGATTTGTCAGTTAAAGTAAACGAATTAGTAACATTGGTTTTCTTTATATAAGTTTTATATTTATTTCCCATATTTATTGGTTGTTGTTGACATCTATTTTACTTATTAAAAGAACCTGTAACGATTTTAAGATCGTAACAATGAAGCAATACCTCATAAAAATATAAAATAACATTATATTAGCCCTTGCTCCTATCTTGTATGGTTACATAACACTCTCAAACAGTTTATGTAAGACTTCATAACAAAAATATGTGAAATAAGAAGTTAATTCTTAAAAATAACGTAAATTTACATATACTGACTTGAATGAATTATACAAGGAAATAAGCGACGAAAGTCTTACGTAATTTACATACAAAACTTACGTCTACACGAGAGGAACTATTTTTAAGAGCTGGCTCATCTCTTCAATGCACATATGAAAACAAAAAATTAAAAATACATGCATAAATTTCTGTATTTACTCTACACTGGACCAGCTTCATAAGATTATATATATATATATATATATATATATATATATATATATATATATATATATATATATATATATATATATATATATATATATATGTGTGTGTGTGTGTGTGTGTGTGTGTATGTGTTTGTATTTGTGTGTATATGTGCATACATATTATTATATGATTATGGCTCCCAGGTATGGGCAACAACAATTTATTATAAGATATTCCCATGTTTGGAAACCAACCATATAAATTATATATTTTACAGCTGGCAAGCTAAACAACCTCTTGAATTCCAAACTCACCTGTTTGCTTTTACATTAAATCTGTTACACTTGAAAATATCATTACTAGAACTCTGACACAGTTATATAACTCCCTGACTGCTATGTATAAAACACTGAATATCCAAAGGTCCTTTAAGTACACTCAAAACAACACTGGGTGTATATACATAAGAATTACTTAAAACCATTACTTACTACAATTCTTTACAGGATATAAGCGAGATTTTAACCCTGGATAGGTACGCTCCTCGGACACCCCTTTAAGGGTATACTCGGACGCGAACGACCCCGACGCCAAAAAAAATTCTTGAAAAATCAGTTTTTGCAGTAACCTCCTTTTTTCTTTTGCCAAAAAAAACTTCAATGAATGCTTAAAACAACTGTAAAGATAAATACTACTCATCTGCAGAAAAACTATTTATTATAAATATTTTAAAAAATTAAGTAAAAAAAAAAAAGACCTGACATAAAAATTCATAAAAAAAAAGTTTATACATATATACACAAATCCTTTTAGGAATTGATTCTTGAATGTTTAGGACACATCTTGATGTATTTTGGATGAAGTCAGACCCATGGAGGTGAAGATCTGAAATGAGAAAAAAAGGGTAACTTTTTTTGGCCAAAAAAATTTGTCCAAATTTCATGATTTTTTTTGGGTACCCAAATGAAATAGGAAGTGGCTAATTTTTTTTAGGGAATAAACATATGTTATCCTAAAATAGAAATATGTAAAAATATCTTCATTATTTTGTAAATTACATTTATATCAGGGGCCATATCTAGAGGTAATTTTTTGAGTACTTAGAAATTTCGTAAAAAAATACATATATTTAATATATAATATGATATTTATGCAGGTAAAAATATACCAAAATATCACAAATTCTATAGGGAACAAGAATATATATAGATAGGGCAGCTTACGCTTCGGATATGTCCATAAAATGGCCGCCAACCACACTGACTCAGACTCCCTAATCTGCCACTTGAAATGTAGGAAGGGTATGTCAATTTCAAGGTGTTATTTACTAATCTAATTATTATTGGATATGCTTAAAAATTGTATGGTGGGTTGCTGGATAATTGTCGATTATTTTACGACTATAAAATTAAAATTCTGACCCAAAAAATTTTTTTGGAAGGGAAATAAAATCGAAAACAAAAAAAAATGTAAAACAATATAATATTTTAGCTAAAAAAATTTGATGATATTCAATCAAAAAAGAAGTAAACAAAATTTTCCGACAAATAAACATCTAGAGGAATCATTACTCTGTGATAGTTCCTTAGTACGTAGTAATTTTGAAAGAATTGGGAAAAAACGAAAAAATGGCAATCACCGGAAAATCGAACACATACCTATATATACGCCATATCTGGCTAAAAAAAAGATAGGCATGGGTAGCCAGATCATCTAAAAACACTTTCCAACACTATAAAAATATAAGTTTTGCGACACTACTTGCCAATTCCTTACGGTAACATGACTAAGCAAAAAAATGCAAAACAAATAAAAAGGGGCACTCGCGGAAAAATGGCTAACATTCTAATATACGGCATTTCAGAAAAAAAAAATTCAGCACGTGATAGGCAAACCATCAAGGCACATTTTCCGACAAATAAACATCTAAATGAATCATTACTCTGTGATAGTTCCTTAGTACGTAGTAATTTTGAAAGAAATGGGAAAAAACGAAAAAATGGCAATCACAGGAAAATCGAACACATACCTATATATACGCCATATCTGGCTAAAAAAAAAATATAGGCATGGGTAGCCAGATCATCTAGAAACACTTTCCAACACTATAAAATTATAAGTTTTGCGACACTACTTGCCAATTCCTTACGGTAACATGACTAAGCAAAAAATTACAAAACAAATAAAAAGGGGCACTCGTGGAAAAATGGCCATTCTAATATACGGCATTTCAGAAAAAAAAAATTTCAGCCACGTGCTAGGCAAACCATCAAGGCACATTTTCCGACAAATAAACATATAAATGAATCATTACTCTGTGATAGTTCCTTAGTACGTAGTAATTTTGAAAGAAATGGGAAAAAACGAAAAAATGGCAATCACAGGAAAATCGAACACATACTTATATATACGCCATATCTGGCTAAAAAAAAAATAGGCATGGGTAGCCAGATCATCTAGAAACACTTTCCAATACTATAAAAATATAAGTTTTGCGACACTACTTGCCAATTCCTTACGGTAACATGACTAAGCAAAAAAATGCAAAACAAATAAAAAGGGGCACTCGCGGAAAAACGCCCAACATTCTAATATACGGCATCTCAGATAAAAAAAAATACATGCACGTGTTAGCCCAACCATCAAGGCACACTTTCTAACACATAAACATGAAAAAAAAATCAATAATATACGGCAATTCCTTACTACGTAGTAAATTTTTACAAATATTGAAAAAAAAACAAAAATTGGCAACCGCAGTTAAATACCCAATATACCAATAACTACGTCGTATCTGACAAAAACAAAATCACACATGGGTAGCCAGATCATCTAGACACACTTTCCAACACTAAAAAAGCAAAAGTTTTACGACACTATTTGGCAATATCTTACGGAAAAATTACTTGGCAAAAAAATGCAAAAAAATGAAAAAGGGGCACTCGCGGTAAAATGCCCGACATTCTAATATACGGCATCTCAGATAAAAAAAAAGACATGCACGTGTTAGCCCAACCATCAAGGCACACTTTCTAACACATAAACATGAAAAAAAAATGAATAATATACGGCAATTCCTTACTACGTAGTAATTTTTACATATATTGAAAAAAAACAGAAATTGGTAACCGCAGTTAAATACCCAATATACCAATAACTACGTCGTATCTGACAAAAACAAAGTCACGCATGGGTAGCCAGATCATCTAGACACACTTTCCAACACTAAACAAGCAAAAGTTTTACGACACTATTTGGCAATATCTTACGGAAAAATGACTTGGCAAAAAAATGAAAAAAAATGAAAAAGGGGCACTCGCGGTAAAATGGTCCTCGTGGTGATGAACGACATTTTAACTAAAAAAAAAATCATGCACATGGTAGCCAAACAATCCACCAAGACTTTCCACAACTGATAACCTATACAAGTTGCACCATTCTACGACAATTTCATAATACGTAATAACTTTGATAATTATGCAAACTACCTTAGAAGGGTAAACTCGGTCGCGCTCGACCCCGACGCGTCTCAGAAATCGGGGAAGGAGTACAGCTACAGCAATGCACATCTGGACACTACTAGAGCGTGTAGGGGAGACACCTCCTGCAGGTCGATCACCCACAAATTCAGTCACGGGGGTGAGTCACGTGAAAAAAACCTGTTTTTTTTTTACGCTCGGGGTCGCAAACGACCCATCGTACCTATCCAGGGTTAATAAACACTGATGATTGAAACAATACACTCTTCACAAAAATAAATATAATCTATATAAATTACAACACTTTGAAAGGATTTAAATCAAATAAATAAATCACTCAAAATATCAAATCTGAACAAAACTTAGATTAAGACAAAAATGTTACAATATGAAAATTATATAATAACGTGACTTGAAATATTATATTTGATTAACCTTCGACTATGAAAAAAGAAATATCACTTATGAAAATTATACAATCACTTGTTTCACTTGAAATTAAATCTGAATACAATATTTTATAAGTTTGATACTTAATGAAATTAGATAACCAGATCATGATACAAGTACCTTTCACCTTACTACAGTGACATTTATAAGTACTCACTATGTTTACAAAATCCCATCACACAAAAACTTCGATATATGAACTGAACACTTTTAAAACAATACACAGGCTGAGTATGAGAGAGAGGTGGGGAGATGACTAGAATTTAAGGCTGGGATTTTATATCTGATATATGCAACCCTGGGGTCGCCTTTATATGAAACTTAGCTATTTCCAAAAGCTTCCAGGAGATCTGGAAGCATGTGGAGTTGGCCTAACAGCAACGCCAAAGTTTCCAACTAGATAAAAATGTCAAGAGATGAATCCTGGGTATTCAGGCAACACTCACGGACGCTTATCCTCGCAACAGGGAGACGAACTCTTTCAGTCAGCTGCCTCCGCCCACACTTTGTCCCTGAAATAAAAAAATGACAATATCTATCACTAGGTGTTCCGAGAATTTTCCAAAGCCCATATCAGGCAAAAAAGTTGCGTATTTTCTTAAAGATATAAAAGAACATTACATAATCCCTAGTTCATATCTTGTATGGTCACATAACACTCTCAAACAGATTAAGTAAGACTTCGTAAGAAAAATATGTGAAAATGTTGATTCTTAAAAATAACGTAAATTTACATATACTGACTTGAATGAAGAATACAATGAAAAAATAACAAAAGCCTTACGTACTTTACAAAATAAACTTAAATCTACACAAGAGGAACTCATCTCACGGGCTGGCTATTCATCTCTTCAATGCACAAATAAAGTATAAATAAAATCATGAATAAACTATTGTATTTACTCTACACAAGACCAGCTTCGTAAGAATATATGCAAATGTATATATGTATATATACTCACATAATTGAATGCAAACATAAATGAACATACATGTATAATCTATAATTGTTCCTGTGTATGAACATAAAGGTTTTACAATCAACTGTAAACATAATGATTATGCCATACATGGCATGAGACAGGTTTATGACCGATAAACTATGACAAATGACATAAGAACTGATAGAGGCAAAGCAGTGTGGTTTTGTACAAAAAAGAGTGTGAGTAAATCAATTGATTATGTTTTTCTAGAGCCATAAATTTTCCATAAAGCTAACCTGCTCAAATGCCAAAACAAAGGTCATCAATATCCTCTTTTTTTCAACACCTCTCATACATTTATCAACACATATGGCAAAAGACTATGGAGGGGGTTAGGCTAAAACAACAAAGTGTCAATTGGATGTACTAAAGACGATTATAGAATAAAAGTTTGATGACATTGAGGTATTTAAGCTGAGTTGAGTGGTAGTAAAGGTTTTTAAGTGACTGAAAAATTTGAGTGAATACAATGTTCAAGAAACAAAAGTCTACAGAAGGAACGTATTTCAAATTTACCTGATTTTACATGTGATCATATACACTTATAAGGCTGAATAACCCAAATAAAAAGAAGAGGTGGATCCACATTGAGTATCTAAAAAAACGAAGAAATCTTAGGATTTGCAGTAATGTTATTATTAAGTAGAGTACTGGAATCTCCAATAGATTTAGTAGATTTGAGAACAAAGTCCTCAGAAGGATATTGGGAGTTAAATGGCAGGACAGGGTTAGCCCTTTAAAGTTCCCCCTATGTTTTAAAGGAAACTTTAAAAAATCATTTTAGGATGTTATTCTATTGGTGAAAACAAGACTTTTTTACTCCTATGTATTTTCTAAAAAATTTCAAAATTAGCGAAATAATTGCATGCAATGAAGTATCCCATATGGGTACCTTGGGCGAGTTTAGGCAGACCATGCTCATCCCATATGGGCTTTTTTGGTCCATAACGGTAAACTTTTTCAAGTTTATACTAATGATAATTCGCCCACAAATCATATGATTTTTATTGATGAATCATATTTTTTTAGTTCCAATGTATAACAGAAACACAGAGATGCCTTTACAATTTAATTAATATAGGAAATACATTATACAATACAATACGAAAATAGTGAAAAAATACACAAAATATAATAAAACTTATAAATGTAAAAATAGAAACATACGCACACTTACTTACAAATCTTATGAAAGGAAGCAAAGCAAGCAAAGCAATTCCTACTTTCAGTGAGGCATAGGACTGCCTTGCAATCCTCACACATCCAGCGGGATCTGTGGATGTGGCCTGTAACAGAATAGTAATTGTATGTCTGCCTCATAGTGACATGCTTTGGCATGTGAAGGGTAGTGGCATTCTGGCATGTCTCTACACTTTGTCAAAGAGAAATCTCTGGTGCCAAGAGAATTCCTGGTGATTTTAAAGGTTGATTTTTTTAAGCTTCTGAGCCAATTAGAGATATCCAGATTGAAATCTTTGAGGGGCTTTGGGTAGCATGCAAAGCCAAGCAATCCCTCTTATACAAAATCCAAGCGTTGCAGAGGATCAAATCAAGTAGATAAGCAAAGAGCCTCATATAGTACCTCTTTGCTTTGAAGGGGGTCTTGTAGAGGTGTGCAAACGTGTCACTCTTTTCAATGCCACCTATGCGGTTGTTGTACATCTGGTTGACAGATGGGCAAGGAATGAGAACCTTCTTCTTAAGTGTCCTGTTGTACCGCTCCACTGTACCCATCATCAGTGGACAAGATTGTCACAACGCTGTTGTCCTTCCATCTTGCAACAAGGATACCATCAGAAGAGATGTAGTCCAATGTGTCCCTTTGTGTCGATTTCTTGTTCATCTCCTTCACAGACTTCAGGGGAGGATGACCAACTCTATTTTCCCTAGCAGTGCCCCAATATCGGCATCCACACTGCAATCTCAGGTACTTGGCCAACCCTATACTGGTAAAATAGTTGTCTGCATACACTGCTGAGTGACTGGGGTGCTTGCGACAACAAACTTTGAAATCACAGACATGGCTTTCTGGTCTTCAGATAGTAGAGTATTGTGGCTCACAAAGGTTGTCTCCCCTTGGTACATAAAAATATTGTGTACAAATTCATCCATGCTGGAGCGGCAGAACAACTTGTAGCCCCATTTGTCAAGCTTCTTGGCTACATATTGGTGAAGGTTACTAGCCCCTGTGCCCTTATAGGCGACCATCATTTCATCAATGGAGTAGATAGGAGTCTCAGGAACTTTCAGGAACTCTCTGGTGACCTAGGTGAAGGGGACTCTCACCTTGAAGAACCTATCTTGGGAGGCTGCTGCCAGGTCATTGTCAAAGTGAAGGGAATATCGAATTGACTTGAAGCGGTTCCTGAAGTTGACTCTGCTAGGGAGAGGAACCAGGCCCATATACATGATGAGGCCAAGGAAAACCATGAGATCATGTGGAAGTTGCTGCCTACATCCTTCTTTCTTGAATAAAGGTTGGATTGGAACACAATGTATTCCCTCAATTCAGCTGTGAAGAACTGGGAGAAATATTCATAAAGGTTCCCTCAATAAGTCCGGCTGTGGATGAATGAACTTGAGCAGGGCCTGGATATCAATGTCATCCTTTTTCCATCCATCAGCACGAGCCCTCTTGGGCTCAACTTCAGCTTCCTCTTCCACAGGCATCTCTTGAGGGACAACATTGACCTTGCAAGCAGAAACAAGAATAAATTAACATTAGTGAAACCGTAAATGAATCATTTGTGTTTGTGTGTGTGCATACATGTGCTTGTATGTGTGCATGCGTGTGCATGTGTGTGCATGTGTGTGTATGTGTGTGCATGTGTATGTCAGTGAGTATGCAAGTAAACAAATAAGTTTTAAAAATACCCATTCTTTAAAAAACCATTTAAAGAGAAACAAAATTTAAAGAATCATTATAACAACGAGACTTTCAAAAACAAATTTTAAAACAATTTTTTTTCTCTCTCTCTCTCTCTCTCTCTCTCTCTCTCTCTCTCTCTCTCTCTCTCTCTCTCTCTCTCTCTCTCTATGGATGTCTCATACTAACCTCTAAAGGTAGGACGGTCAAAGGCATCCTCCTGAGTAAGGCCTTCGTCAAGAACGTAGGTAGGATTGTCGTCATCACTATCAACGACCAAAGGGCTCACGTAAACATCACTTCCTTCAGCATTGTCAGGGGCTACCCTTGGTGTATGATCCTGAGTCTCCAACACAGCATTGCGATGCCCATAAAACATAAGGCTGTAAAACTGCAAAAATATAAAAAACAATATTAAATTCATGTAATGAAAAAAAAAACTTTACCTAACCAAAAACCTATCATTCAATCCCTTGTAAGGTAATAATTTATATGCACATCAACCTAACATATCTAAATCATCACTACTATTTCTAGAAATAATGTTAAAAATATTCACAAATGCCTAAAACAAGCACTAAAAAAATTTGTTAGGTGTCGTATTCTATTGGCTGGTTTAACTGATATGGTCCAAAAGGTCCCACGTGGGATGAGCATGGTCTGTCTAAACTCGACTGAAGTATCCCGCATGGGATCTATACTTTTCTTATTAGTCACTACAACACTTCAGTAACCCTGTAGCACTTCAAATCTACATCAAAAGGTAGGCATATCACTAGACTTTACTATCTGACAGTCACTGCATACTTACAATGATTACAAAGGTTAGGGGCCGAGTCCGTGGAGGTGGCTGTGACAGGTCTTCTCACTTTTCCAACCAGAGCATGACTGAGGTGTCTTTCAAACACCCTACAGTCTTGATGAGAGGGGCAGGTGGCTTGTGACTGGCTGATTCGAAGAGCAGAGGAGTGTAGCTATAAGTTGCCAAGGAGTTAGTTTCATTCAAGCAAAAACTTGTTCACCACGAATACCACAAAGTAACTGTTTTAAAGATCCCGCTTGGGATATTTGTTTGTTAAAGGGTTAGAAATGAAACTGTAAGAGAGATTACCCGAGTGCCATATGTGGATGAGATCATGATAAGGGGTAAATGGACACGGTTTGGGCATGCTCTTCGCACTCCCCAAAAGAGATTAGTTCACCAAACATTCAGCTGGGCTCCACAAGGCACTAGAAGAGTTGGAAGACCCAGGCCTACATGTCTGAGGACTATGAAGAGTTAAGTAGGAAATGATGAATGGAGAAGTATTGAATTAAAAGCTAAAGATAGAGACGACTAGCGAAATCTAACCGAGGCCCTTTGTGTCAATAGGTGTAGGAGATGATGACAAGAGTACTGGAATAGCTTTGTTAAGGGTAGAAGGTTTTTTGGGATACCATAAATTACAAGATGTAATAACTAGATGAAGTAGTGTAAGAAGTTTCGCATTTTCAAATGATTACAAAGTAACGACCGCCAGTTGTATTTGCTAAAACGTGTGACTTCTTGTTTATCTATGAAATAGAGCGAAAGTGACCAATGAATGTTTGGTTTGATAATGAAAGGCAATTATTTATCTAGGCTGCTGTATCATTTGTTTCTTATCATTGCTTTTCTTTTGAATTCTTCTTTTCCTTTTTCTTTGATGATAACTGGTTTCAGTAATAAGATCAGGGTCTAAAGGTAAAGTGAATATTTTCAGCTAGTCTATAGCTTCATAATGAGTAATGTTAATTATGAAATGCATTAGGTTCCACATAACTATAAAAAATTCTCCTAAAATCATGTGTGATCTCCCTTACTTAGTGTATAGAAAAAACTAATCCAGTATTTTTTCTTTATAAAATTTAGTTATAGGTGTGAAATATACTCCTCATCTAACCCAAGCCGATTAAAGATATTAGATTCAATACATCATGCTGGTATTAGAGTGTTAACAGGAGCTTTTAGAACTTAGCTTATCCCAAGTCTCCACGTTGACGTAGATCTTTACCGAAAGTCATCTATTGTTCGGTATTGGTTTAGGTTGCAAAGACTTCCTAATATTTTAGCCCTTCAGATTCCAAACTTTGTAACGCATTGTAGATATTTTGAGTTACAACCAAAATCTCCTCAACCTTAAGGTTTTCGAGTGAAACAATTAATATACAGTCTAGATATACCAAGAAATAGAGTTCTTCCATTTAGGATATCATCAACCCATCCATGGAAATTACCAGATATATGTTTTGTAGATATTTCATTGGTATAAAAAAGAACGACTGCATTAGAAGCCAGATCTCCTTTCATGTAACATGTGGAAGAACATAGGGAATAGACTTATATATATATGCTGATGGCTCCAAATCTGAAGCTGTCGTTGGATTTGGAGTATATAGTAGTTGTTTTAACTGTAGAGGTGAACATCCTCTAATATCTTCCATATTTACTGCCGAGCTTTATGGCATACTAACCACTACTGAGAAAATAGTGTTGGAGGAGGGTGGTAATTTTACCATTTTTAGTGAAGCAAAGAGTGTCTTTCAAGCTTAGGAGGTTTTTAATTCCAGTTATTGTTTAGCTTTAAAGATTTTAGAATGGCTTTTTATTTGTCAGCTGAGAAGTATATCAGTTCAATTTTGTTGGGATTCAACACACGTAGGTGTGTCTGGAAGTGAGGAGGCAGATTCACTGGCAAAGAATGCTGCAGCCGAGTTGCTACCTAGAAGGTATCCCATCCACTTAGATGATTTTTAACGAAAATTAAGAATTTTATTTATGATAATTGGCAACAGCATCGGGATAGTTTAACTGAAAATAAGATGAGAGAAATAAGTAATCTTATATCCCCTTGGAGGTATAACGGGATGCCCCGAAAGAGAGAGACTACTCTTTGTAGTCTCCGCATTAGTCACATTCGGTTGACACTTGACTTTATTCTAGCTGGCCAACACCAACCATATTGTGATGACTGTTTGATACCCTTGAGAGTGAAGTATTTGTTGACTGAATGCCCCGCTTATAGCACAGAAAGAATTAGATATATGTTTAAGGCTCGAGGTGAGGATGGGCAAGATCCTTGGACATGGTGTATCTTACAATGCTAGCGGCATTTTTAGATTTTTTTCAGAAGCAGTTCTGGATGCTATTTAACTTTAATAACATATTTATTTTTATGGATTTCATTGAATCTTCTTGTAATCTTCATTTATATCAAACGATATCCGCGTCAATGACTTCAATGTCAGGATGCCAAAAAACTACAAATCATTCATTCATTCATTCATTGTCGCAAACTTTTTGTAGGTAGTAGGTTGACCAGGGCACCAGCCAGCCGTTGAAATACTACCGTTATAGAATTCTTGGATACTTTAACTGGCCAGACATTAATACAATGGATCACTCTCTCTGGTTACATGTCATTTACTCTTTGCCTACTCATACACCGAATAGTCTGGCCCATTCTTTCCACATTCTCCTCGGTCCTCATACACCTGACAACACTGAGATTACCAAACAATTCTGCTTTGCTCAAGGGGTTAGCTACTGTACTGTACTGTAATTGTTCAGTAGTAACTCAACTCTTGGTAAGGGTAGAAGAGACTCTTTAGCTATGGTAAGACGCTCTTCTTGGAGAAGGAAACTCCAAAATCAACCGTTGTTCTTTATTCGTGTGTAGTGCCATAGCCTCTGTACCATGGTCTTCCACTGTCTCAGGTTAGAGTTCTCTTGTTTGTGAGTACACTGGAACACACTAATCTATTCTATTTCTCTTCCTCTTAGTGTTCTACAGTTTTTTTTATAGATTATATATGAAAGATTTATTTTGATGGTTACTCTTTGGGAGATAATTCCAGCATACATTTCGGAGTAACTCATGCCTTGACTGTGGGGAGCTGGCATTTACCTTCAGCTGTAACAATGGAGGAAGCCACTCCAAAGGCTTGTTTGGAGGCATCTGCACACACATATAATACAGCCTGGTGACCCTGATGTGCATTTTGATGCACCTTAATGTCCTTGGGACCTTTGTACTTTTCAAGAATGGCACTGAGCTCGCGGATCAATTCTTCCCTAAGGCTGAAACCCCAACTCTAATCCATCATCCAGAGTTTCTGAATGAAGAGTTTACCGAGGACAGTGACTGGCAAGATAAGGCCAATACGGTCGTAGATGGACAAGAACAGAGAGACAACTTCCCTTTTGGTGCTAATGTGCAAGTAGTTTTCTGACATCAGTTCTGAGGGGAGTTTGACAGCTAATGTGTCATCAGAGGTGTTCCAGTCCAGACCAAGGTAATCTTGGAGGCCCGTTTTGCAGAAGTCTCACGAGATGGGGGCATTAGTGGTACATTTGGCCAGGGGCATGTTGGCTTCCAGCATGATTTTTTCTACAGACAGTCTTTTGCTAAGGATGTCCGTGGGCGAGTCGTAGCAATGCTGGAGTTGTCAACGTAGAATCTTGTTTTAAGCTATGAGACAAGACTATTCGTTTGAGTATCCAGATGGTGCTGGATTGTCTGGTTAAGCAAATACGGGCTCGAGGTGGCACCAAATAGGACCATCTTGAAGCGGTGTGCGACAACTTCCATCATACTGGGGTCCTTAAAGAAAAGAAACCGACAGTAATCACAGTGTTCCTGGGCGATCTCTATCCCCAGGAAAGCCTTAGAGATGTCTGCCATCAAACCAAATGGCTTTTCCCTGAACCGGAGGAGCATGGACTGAATTTTCAAGGCCAAGTTGTAGCCTGCGTACAAGGATTCATTCAGAGACCTTGAATTTGATCCTGATTTAGACAAGCCATTGAATACTATGCGCATCGGTGTGGCGGTGGAACTTTTGAGGACAGGATGATGTGGTAGGTAGTACATTTGTCTGTCATCATAAGGTTATAGCTCGACAAGTACGAATAAAGTCCTCCTTTATGTACTAGTCAATGATGGCTTGGTATTTGATGCATAACTGAGGGTCCTTAGATTTTTTAAGGGACATCCGCTGGGCAAAAGCCGTACCAAAATTAATCTCCGGTCGGCTATCACTCTTGAAGGGTAGTTGCACTGTGTATCTCCCATTTGCTTACCATGTAGTACACTTGAAGAGATCAACGGCCTGTGCCTCAAGATTGCTGAAGGGTTCATTGCTTATACCCACAGCATCGAGTTTCCAAAAATTCTTGACGGGGAGCTCCCCTCGTACAGGGTCTGTTACGCTGATGCGGTTTAGTGTGAGCGACGGGCTATCGACCTCTGGGGGTTCTGTCCTTTCCCATGACCAATCTGGCAGCTCTCCCTAAACCACGTATCCACTTGGTGTATTGAACTAGTTCACACCCTAGATGTTGTGAGTGCGCTTGAGGAGTTTAGGGAGATAATCGTCTCCGACCACTAGCCTCTAGAATGCGAAGTGCATGCATATAACCACTCGTCCTTACGTTCTTGCCCACGTTCGGGTTGACGATGGCAATGACCTTATACTTGAGGTGACCAACTTTCAAATTCAAATGTACCAATTCTGAACAATGAGGTGGTTCGTCCATGTTGAACGAGTGGAGTCGGAACACGATATTTCCGACAGGAGCAAGGTTCAATGACTTGACTACATTGGGATGCACGAATGTGTGTTGGGCACCACAATTCAGGAAAACTCGAGTGGAGTATTCAAGTTTTCTATTAAGTAGATCGCCAGTGTAGGTGGGTAAAACAGAAGGGTTTATTTCGTTCACCTGGTTGGTTTGTTCAGTCCCACTGCAGGCCTTTAGTTGAACAGAAGGTGGGTCTGCTCTTGGAACATCAGGATGGTGACCCACAGTCAAAATGTTAGGGCAGAATGACATTTAGTGCACCAGCCTAGTTGGTTGAGTCGCCTCGATCAACTATTTGAATCGGAGAACCAGGGGCATTTTGTAGATGAGTAACCGTCGTGGTCACAGAGAAGAAAATTGAGCCGAACAGCGTTATCTGCTAGTGGGGGAGCTCTGGCAGGCTCCGGTCCATGCTTCTGAGTGGGTTTTGCTGGGTTGTGGGTTGGTATGGATGGTGTCTTAGGCTTAAGAGCATCACTTGTTGTTCTAGGGAAGGGCTTAGCCAATTTCATAGTTGAAGTGCTATTTACTTCAGAGCTAGGAGGTTTAACAGGAAGCCGGTCTTTTCTTGGCTCCGTCAACAGTTTGCCTAGCTCCTACGTGCAGCTATGCTCCTATAGTTCGTCCTTTAACTCTTGCAAGGACTTGGATGCGCTATTGCAATGGCTATTGCTCCAACAGATCTTTGAACAAAGGCACTTTAGTCACTTGGACGTATTCTTCCTCAGAATTGTTCCATTCTACCAGAAAACGTCAGAGATCAGGGCCATCATCCACTGGGGGACTCATACTAAAGAGTTTCTTACGTAGCAAATGACGGTCAACATCAGGGGATTCGTACTCCTGGACGAGGTTAACAATGGTCTCTATCGTACATTCCCTTTGTCCAGATCCTGTTTCTAGCAAAATGCCGGGCCGGTCCTTTAAGGCAGTGTAAAAGGATCTTGTACTTCTTCAATGTGAAATATTTGAGAAACTGGTTTGACGGAATAGGCTCCACCAACATATACAACGTTCCCTACGACTATCAAAGATGGGGGGATCAGGCTCGGAGGCTACGGACATGTAAACAGTATGCAGGTTTGTGCCAGGTGTTTGATTCTGGGGTGGGTTGCAAGTGGACTTATGGAACACAATACTACTGAAAGCCGTTTCAATTCATTTGGCACAGTCAATGAGCATTGGGTAATTCGCCACAACGAACGGATGTGTATAATGAGACCGCCAAAACTGTTTGTATTTATTAAGTTTGTCCCTGATCCCTCCGATGTGAACGCTAAAGTGATCCAACCTGGGGGACGTTATGCATGAAAGATCAACTGAACCTAGGCTATGGAGGGCCAGATCTGCATCTTCACATAGAAAATTGAAATCGACCTCCTGTTGCTCAAGCCGTGAGTTAAGTTCCTCCAAGCTGAGAACTTCAGCCTGAGGATGTGGAAGATTACCGAGATTAAGAATTTGTAAAGACATTTTGCATGAAACTTGTGGAAATGCGTAGTTTACAAAATCAAAGTTAAATAAATTCTCAAGATTTCTGGGCACGTCTGAGGAATGGAACCACACCACCCTCAAAAGATTTTGGAAATTTGTGCGGCTAAGTGTGTTGAAAAAGTGACCAATTGGATCAGTTACATCCACAATGAGAAAATGTGGTAAGTGGCAAAAGCAATTTACAACTATACGGTATAGGCTAACACATAAAAATGACAGAGATAAATAAAGAAAATTTAGATACAGCCGCAAAAATTACTCAACGTGACTAGTAGCACATGGAAATTACAAGAATACTGACGTTACAAAAAATAAGACTGCAAATTGAAACAGAGGTTAACATACATGCAGTCCAATATTACGCAATTACGGGTGCACGGGGTAGGCACCAAACAATTCAGAACAGTCACACGTGCTCGGAGGCAACGACTGTGAACAACACTCGCTCAGCGGCTAAACTTGAAATTACTTCACACAGAGGATAACTAAATCTCCCTTTCAAAGAGGACATTACACAGAGGCTAAACACAAAACTTCTTCATGAAAAGGACAAAAGTGGAAAATTACGCTAAGGCTGAGGGAAAAATCAGTGACGCACTTTTTAGGTGGTAATCACGACAAGAAAAATAAGATATGCCACACATGGGTGAGAAGACCTTTAACAAAATCTTAAGTGTCTACGTGAAGTTGTACACTTAGCAATATCGCGCTAAAATTATGGAAAAGTAAAATGACAAATTATGTCGAACAGACCAAAATGACAATTGCTCACGTGGAGCAGTAAACAGTGAAGTCTGAACGTAAATATTATACTTTAGTTTCAGCAGCTCAGAACTTTCTGGTTAAATGCTAGAATTAGGTGAGCAGATCATATGACCCGACGTGCATAGAAGCTGGCAAGTTAACAGTCAAACCTGCGGCATACAATATATATAGGTGGCCTAAACATAAATACAGTTCTGTCGTCTCAGACCTCGTAAATAAAACCTGGTTACACTGTCTTCCTTAAGCGTGTGTCAAATACCGTAAAATTAGAAAATCTTTTCTCTCATTCCTACTCAAGTCTGGGCGTTACACTTTCTACAATGTGGCTGGTGCGTGTGGGTGGGCGTGATATAGCAAGGTACTTAATGCTTAATAAAGCTAATTTACATTACAAATTTAATGATCCAAATGTCAAAGGTGAGAGATCCGGTTCGAAGGACCACTCGTGTGGAGAATTGTGTTTTTATTTAATTGTTGAGTGGGAACTTGTTGTTCCAGGAAAGTCTCCCTACGTCAGTTCCAAAAAGATCAACAGGGTAGGACAAGGAGCACTATCACTCAAGGCACAAACACCCTGTTAATGACTTTGATGACTTAGTTCACTAACCATCACTCAAATGCAAAGAACTGTACTCTGGCCAGAGGCCTAGAAACTCCACACGTGAAATAAAAGTAATTTGATGGACTACTCTAGCTTTGTCAGGTCTAAGGTCATCTACACTCTTAGACTTGGTTTCGGCTCCCTCCCAGGGACCCCAGTGAGATGCTGGACAGGAATCTTACGTTAAGTAATTATTGAGACAATGGCAATGGATGGGAGCAGTGATGTATTTAAGTAAAGTTAAATGGGGATCTTCCCTAAGTTAAAGAAGCGTACACTTGGTGATACGAATTACACATACCTACAGTGGGTTACTCTCAACATCTCGGGTGTATCTGACCTGTACATAACTATAAATTGGTAGAATTTAAATAATGGGGTTAAAGATACCAATGTTTGTATTCTATTCGAATAATATATTACAGTAAAGAAGAGAATCAGAGTAACTCAATAATAATCTATTCAAATGGCAAAATTAATAAGTGAAATATTAACCCCTATTTACAACACAAACATGGAAATTGATAAATTGAATGAACGTGGGATAAACCCTCAAACGCAATAAATAAAATCAAAATCTTATGATAAATAACTTATGCAGTAGGCAGCTGTGAGGTTCCAACATGTGGTCAGTGACCTCAAGAAATTACCAACACACAAAAAAAGTAAAAATACATTCATTTCCATGCATGCAGCCCGAAATGTGTAATGCCTGAATGTTATCTAAACTTAACTTATTAGACAAATAGAAGCTTATCTAAAGGGGGAATGGCCATTCATTGAACTCACAAGATATTTTATCCTGGGCGCCCGTGTCCTAAGAATGGCGGTCTTCACTAGGCTTACTGCACTTGTTTAGCAGAATCAATGGCCCCTTCCTACTTGCCCCCAGTCTTGATCAGAGATTTCTGTGGAACTGGATTTTTTTCCTTAATAACACTCATGGGATCTGCTTGTCCTCGTCCTTTGTGGAATCTGAGTCCGTTATTGTGCAAGGGGACAGGCTAGTGGGGAAGAGTGGGAGCACAAAGTTGACTTGGGGGTAAGTGACCCTGGCGGTTCCGATTTACACCGTGGCCTGTAACTTTGTGAGGTCGAGTTTAGATTGCCCACGTCCAGCTTCCCTCCAAAACAAACCACATCTCAATGTGTAAGCCAGTGGTCTTGAAGTGCCATCTCTAGTTTAGGACAGGCTTGAAACACTTGTGACTTGTGAGTTTTAAGCAATACACTTATTTAGAATACAAGGAGAAATTTTGCAACTCCAGGGTACAAAGATAATCCTAACTCTAAACATCTGGCATGCAAAAATAGAACTAAAACTAAAGGGTAATAAGCAAATCGGGCTTACGTGTGTGGACAACCATACCTCCTAGACTAGCAGACTTGAGTTACATTAGAGAAATTTAAAGTATCCAAATATGAAAAGTACTTATCTCGAGACACTTGCTTAAGGAAAATTCGCCACTCACATAATCCCGTTTTCCCTGCAGAGATGTCACGAACAATAACAATGTCTACCTATAAACTGTAGAGAAGAAGAGTAATGAAGAAAATGTTTTTCATCACCATTTACATTTTGAATTGCAACTCTTGGACATCTTCCATGAACAGTGAGTGTTGGTGATCCACGGACATCGTCCCACTGTTGCTTTCATTCATATGAAGCAGTGTTATTGCAATGAAAAAAGCTTATGAACACGTTCTCCAACTTAGTATTAATGTTTTATAATCATCAGTGATATTTTACCTTCCAAAGTTCAACTCAAATATATATGAAATGTCTGTTTAAATGTTGTTACTGTTTTTAAAATTATTTCATTCTCATTGTTCATTACTCATAACGTTTATTTTGTGGAGATTTTTATCTAAATTGTTGAGTGGGAACTTGTTAGTCCAGGAAAGTCTCCCTACGTCAGTTCCTAAAAGATTAACAGGGGAGGATAAGGAGCACTATTTCCCAGGGCACACACACTCTGTTAATAACTTTACTGACGTAGTTCACTAACTAATCACTCTTAAATGCAAAAAAGGGAAATTGTACTCTTATGCAATGTATATAACATTTGAAAATCTTCTTCACTTGTTCTCACATTCGGGGAACCCAAAATTCCTTGCGCAAGTGAACAAGAAGAGTGGAGGTGTTACAGTGCAGCAGCACTTCATGCCAGTGATCAACAATGAGTCTCCAGAGAGCACAGTGGGACTCGAGGAGAATGGGGTCAATGTAACAGGACTCCGGGGGTGCATCACTGAGGTGGGAACGACCTCTTAGAACACTGTTATATTCAATATAGGGATACCGTTGTCCGATAAAGGCATGTTCATCGGACGTCAACAAGGTGGGTTTACCTTGCAATAGTCATAATATTTTGGAGTAACTGGCCCCCTGTGAGACTCGAATGATGGCAGTAAGTGGTCTTCGTGGGAACCTGTGGACTAAATGAGGGAATTTTTACTTGGCCCAACCGATCGTCAGGTGCAGCAGGGCTGCATAACTCCTAACTGCCTTATCAAGAGATGGGAAATGAGCAAATCTTTCAACCTTATGCGGTTTATCTCCTCGACCCTATTGAGGACGTATGGGGACGTACTCTGCCGGCTGTGGACCAACTGTAGGTCCGTGGAGGCCTCAGACCACACCGTTGTAGAGATGTATGTTTCAGGATGTAATTCAATTTGATACTGGGCCAGTCGCCATCCAAACAGGACTGTAGTCAACTCAAGCTTGGGAATGGACTGATTCTCGTCCAATTCCAGCATACGTTTAGGAGTAACTCGTGCCTTGGCTGTGAGGAGCTGGCATTTACCTTCAACTTTGACCATGTAGGAAGCCACTCCAAAGGCTTGCTTGGAGGCATCTGCAAACACATATAATACAGCCTGGTGACCCTGATGTGGATTTTGAGGAACCTTAATGTTCTCGAGACCCTTGTATGTTTTAAGAATGGCACTGAGCTCGCGGATCAATTCTTCCCTAAGGAGGGAATCCCAACTCTGATCCATCATCCAGAATTTCTGTATGTAGAGCTAGCCGAGGACAGTGACTGGCGAGATCAGGCCAATAGGGTTGTAGATGGACGAGATCAGAGAGACAACCTTCCTTTTATTGTTGAAGTGCAAGTAGTCCTCTGACATCAGTTCTGAGGGGAGTTTGGCAGCTAATGTGTCATCAGCGGTGTTCCAGTCCAGACCGAGGTAATCTTGGAGGCCCGTTTCGGTGAAGTCTCCCGAGACGGGGGCATTAGTGGTACATTTGGCCAGGGGCAGGTTGGCTTCCAGCATAATTTTTTCTACGGACGGTATTTTGCTAAAGATGTCCATGGACGAGTCGTAGCAATGCTGGAAGTTGTCAACGCAGAAGCTTGTTTTAAGTTGTGAGGCAAGACTACTTGTTTGAGCATCCAGATAGTGTTGGATTGTCTGGCTGAGGAAATATGGACTCGAGGTGGCACCAAACAGGACCACCTTGAAGCGGTATGCAACAACTTCCATCATACCGGAGTCCTTAAAGAGAAGAAACCGACAGCAATCACAGTGTTCCTGAGCGATCTCTATGCGCAGGAAAGCCTAAGAGATGTCTGCTGTCAAACCAAATGGCCTTTCCCTAAACCGGAGGATCATAAACTGAATTTTCGAGGCCAAGCTTGGGCCGGTGTACAAGGATTAATTAAGAGACCTTGAATTCAGTCCCGATTTAGCCGAGGCATTGAATAATATGCGCATCAGTGTGGAGATGGAACTTTTGAGGACAGGATGATGTGGTAGGTAGCGCATTTGTCCATCATTCTGAGGTTCCAGCTCAACCGGCTCCATAAAGCCCTCCTTTATGTACGCATCAAGGATGGCTTGGTATTTGATGAATAACTGAGGGTCCTTAGATTTCTTAAGGGACATCAGCTGGGCAAAAGGTCGGCTATCGCTCTTGAAGGGTAGTTGCACCGCGTAACCCCGTTTGCGTACCGTATAGTACGCTTAAAGAGATCAATGGCCTGTGCCTCAAGATGGCTGAAGTGTTCATTGCTTATGCCCACAGCATCGAGTTTCCAAAGAGTCTCAACTTTGTCTCCACTCCCACAGGGTCTGTCCCTTCCCGTGACCAATCTGGCAGCTCTCCCTAAACCACGTATCCACTTGGTGTACTGAAAAAAATGGACACCCATGATGTTGTGCGTGCGCTTGAGGAATCGGGGAAGATAATCGGCTCCAAGGATGATCTCTATGCCTGTCGCATTGTCATCTGGCTGCCTGTCTGTAAGACGTAGACCACTAGCCTCTAGAGTGCGGACTGCATGGGTATATCCAGGCGTCCTTATGTTCTTGCCCACGTTCGGGTTGACGATGGCAACGGCCTTATGCTTGCAGTGACCAATTTTTAAATTGAACTATACCAAGTCTGAACATTGAGGTGGTTCGTCCATGTTGAACGAGTTCAGTCGGAACACGATTTTTCCGACAGGAGTAAGGTTCGGTGACTTGATTACATTGGGACGCACGAATGTGCGTTGGGCACCGAAATCCAAGAAAACTCGAGTGGGAGTGTTTAAGCTTTCCATTAACCAGATTGCCAGTGAAGGTGGGTAGAACAGCAGGGTTTATTTCGTTCACCAGGTTGGTTCGTTCAGTCTCACTTGAGGCTATATGGTTAAGTTGAACAGAAGGTGGGTCTGCTCTTGGCCCATCAGGTTGGTGACCCACGGGTTAGGATGTTAGGGCAGAGAGGCAATTTGTGACCATGTTGGCAGTTTTTGCATGAAACATGAGCGGCGCAATCACGGGCAACATGTTGCGTCGAAAGACATTTAGTGCAACGGCAAAGATGGGAAGATCAGGCTCAGAGGCAACAGACACATGAACAGTATGCGGGTTTGCTCCAGGTGTTTGATTCTGGGCTTGGTCTCCAGTGGGCTTATGGAAAACAATGCTACTGAAGGCCGTTTCAATTTGTTTGGCACAGTCAACCAGGATTGGGTATTTCGCCACAACTATCGGATGTTTAAAATGAGACTGCCAAAACTGTTTGTATTCATTAAGTTTGTCCCTTTCCCTCCGATGTGAACGCTAAAGTGATCCAATCCGTGGGACGTCATGCGTGAAAGACCAACTGAACCTAGGCTATGGAGTGCCAGATCCACATCCGCACATAGAAATTTGAAATCGACCTCCTTGTTGCTCAAGCTGTGAGTTAAGTTCTTCCTAGCTAAGAGCTTCAGCCTGAGGTTGTGGAGGGTTACCGAGATTAAGAATTTGTAAAGACATTATGGATGAAACCCGTCTATGTGCGAAGTTTGCAAAATCATAGTTGAATAAATTCTCAAGATTTCTGGGTATGTCTGAGGAATGGAAACACACCCTACCCAATAGGTTTGGGAAACTTGTGCTGCTCTGTGTGTACAAGAAGTGACCAATAGGATTGGTTATATCCACAATTAGAAAATGTGGTAAGTGGCAATGGCAATTTACAACTATACAGTATAGGTTAGTACAAAAAAATGACAGAAGTAAATAAAATTTAGACACAGTCGCAAAAATTAATCAACGTGACTAGTAGCACATGAAAATTACAAAGATGCTAATGTTACAAAAAATATGACCGCAAGTTGAAACAGAGGTTAACATACGTGCAGTCCACTGTTACGCAATTATGGATGCACGGGGTAGGCATCAAACAATTCAAAAGAGTCACATGTGCTCGGGTGCAAGACTGTGAACAACACTCGCTCAGAGATTAAACTTAAAATTACTTCACGCAGAGGATAACTAAATCTCCCTCACAAAAGAGGACATTACATAAAGCTTTCCTCACACAGAGGTTAATTAAATGCAAAACCTCCTCACGAAATACAAAAGTGCCAAATTATGCTGACGATGAGGGTAAAATCAGGGATGCACTTGTTAGGTGGTGATCACAAGAAAAATAAGGTACTCTACACATGGGCAAGACGACCTTTAACAAAATTTAAAGTATCTACGTGAAATGGTAGACTTAGCAATATCGCGCAAAAGTTCTGTAACCAAGGACACGGGGTTAAGCTTACAAGAGATGTTATTAAGAAGATTACAGCACTTGCACAAAGGATGGTAAACCTAGGTATAAAAACTATGGAAAAAGTAAATTAGCAAATTAAGTCGAACAGAGCAAAATGACAAGTGCTCGCATGGAGCAGTAAACAATGAAGTCTGAACAACATAAGTAATATACCTTAGTTCCAGCGGCTCGGAACTTTCTGGTTAATTGCCAAAATTAGGTGATGAGATCATATGAACCGACGTGCATAGAAGTTCGCAACTTAACAGTAAAACGTGCGGCATACAACATAAATCTGTGACCTGAACATAAATTAAGTTCTGTCGTCTCAGAACTCGTAAAAAAAAACCTGGTTACACTGTCTTCCTTAAGCGTGTGTCAAATACCATAAAATTAGAAAAAACACTTCTTACGTTCCAACTCAAGTCTGGGCATTACACTTTGTACAATGTGGCTGGTGTGTGTTGGAAAGCATGATATAGCGAGGTACTTAATGCTCAATCAAGCTAGTTTACATTACAAATTTAATGATCCAAAAGTCAAAGGTGAGACATCCGGTTCGAAGGACCACTCGTGTGGAGATTTTTTTAAGTGTTGAGTGGGAACTTGTTGCTCCAAGAAAGTTTCCCTATGTCAGTTCCTAAAATATCAACAGGGAAGGATAAGGAGCACTAACACTCAGGGCACAAACACCCTGCTAATAGCTTTAATGACGTAGTTCACTACCCATCACTCATAAATGCGAAAAAGGAAATTGTACTCTGTCCAGAGGTCGGAGAATCCCACACATGAAATAAAAGTAATTTAATGGCCTACTCTAGCTTTGTCAGGTCAAAGGTCATCTACACTCTCAGGCTCTGTTTCGGCTCCGTCCCAGGGACCCCAGTGAGATGCTGGACAGGAATCTTGTGTTAAGTAATAATTGAGACAACGGCAAAAAATGGGAGCAGTGATGTAAAGTAAAGTAAAGTTTAAAGATATGGATCTTTACCTGTGAAGCAGATAGATTCAATGCTAAGTCACTAGCTAACACACTTAATTAAAGTTACTTACTCCTTTCAAAATATCGGGTATACTGTCCCGAGATTAAATAATCAAAATAGACAATCAAATAAATGGAGGAGTAGAAATACAACGAGGTTTAATTAACCTAATCTTGATTTATTACATAAATTTACTTTAAAAGAAAAGGACATCTTAACAAAAACAAAATGTAACCTAAAGAAATGCAAATTAATAAAAAAAAGTATGGTTGATTAGACTCGTGGTCTTCTGCAATAATTGATAATTGAAATTGGGACAGACACATGGCCCGGTGACCCGAGACTGCTAGTCTCAAAAGCAAAAATGATATACAAAAAACTGTACACACAACCCAAAATATGTAATAGCCAGCTAAACCTAATCAAGTTAAAACTAATCTAAGCTATAAATGGGGGAATAAGTGGCCACATATTGGTACCTGCACTCCTTGGAATACCGTCCTTGTCCTCAAATGGCTGTTGACCGTGGTTTCACACTTTGCACTTTGCACCCTTGACTGGCCCACCCCTGGAATCCTGATTTGTGGTAGATAGAGTCTCCCAGGCTCGTACCTTCCCTATCTCCAGCCACAGGTCCTTGTGTGGGTCGAGTTTTGGGAGGGGGTGGGGTGAGCCAGAGGTGCTGATTCACTGACCAGGTTTGTCAGCCAGAAACCACTGCTTGAGTACGAATGCACCGACGATGCGCAGGGTAACCCGGAGGTGCCATCTCAGAAGTTTAGGACAGGGCAATATATTGTTGTAAGGAGAGCATAGGAGGCAGGATTTGCACAAAATACTTTGAGAAATCTTGCTGTTCTAAGGGAGTTTACATATACAATAACCCTACATATTCAAATAATAAATTAGCAGTGGGCTGGTGCGATGGGCATACATCTTAAAATTAACAAACCTTAATTGGTATAGGGAAATAAAATCTGCTTTCAAGTCAGCAGTATTAATGATATATTCAAAACCAGTTTAATATACCTTTCACAAAAGAAACTAACTATCTCAAATTGTTACAGACCCGTTATAAACAAGCCCTAAATCTAATCTAATGAATCTAATTAAGCTTATCAATTCAACCTGGGACACTCTTTTGAATAAATGTGAAGACTCATATAAAGACCCAGGAAAATTTTGGAGAACGATTAGGAATCTTTTAGGTTCATCTTCTCAACCCATAGCCTACATCATTAATAACAATGAAAAAATCTACTCTTCCCAAGATTAAGAGGTGGTTTTCAGAGACTTCTGGTCTAATATCTTTAGAATAGACCCAGAAGAGAATCGTAGGTTTGACCTACAACACGAGCAACATGTCATGTAGATAATCCGTGAACATGCTGATCGTATAATACCTTACGATACAGTAGATCTTGGGAGGCTTGATGAAGATGACTCCTTTCTGAAACCAATTGAACTCCAAGATATTATCAAGGTGATAAAAAGTTTTAAAAACAAAGCTCCAAGCCAATCTAAAGTCAATAAAGTTATACTTAAAAATCTACCTAATTCAATGCCCGCCTTTCTTTGCAACATCTTCAATGAATCTTTAAGTATGGGTTATTGGCCAGAATTTTTAAAAAGAGCAATACTTCCTTTTGTAGGGAAAAAGGGCAAATATCTAACTTCAGTCTCTAACTGTAGACCAATATCCCTATTAGAGATGCCTGGGAAAATACTTGAATAGATCATAAAAGTAAGGTTTGAGGAGTTCCTTGATGACAATTTGCTCATAAATAGCAACCAATGTGTTTACCCATGGTAAAGGGACCCAACTGGCATGAGCCAGATTATATGAATTTATAGCAGTAAAGAAAAGTCTGGGTTGTGATTGTAACCTAATCTTAAGAGATGTCAGCCGGGCCTTTGATAAAGTATGGCATGAAAGCTTAAAATACAAACTGTTAGGTGAACAATTGCCAGATTTAGCAACCAGGTTGTTATGCAACTTTTTAGATAACCGGATTGCCATGACTAAAATTAAAGATTTTATAGGGCCAAAGTTTCAATTGCTCTCAGTAGTTCCTCAGGGAAGTGTTCTCTCCCCTTCACTATACAACTTCCACATTAAAGACACCCCTCCCCTATTGAAGGTTGTCTACAAATCCTGTTTGCAGATGATCACACCCAAGTAATAACCTATCCTAACAAAAATAAACTAAGGCTACAGACAAAGACTGTCCGTGAATTACAAAAAATTATTAACTATGAAAAGAAATGGAAAATAACGACAAATATTAATAAATTTCAACTTCTATCAATATCAGCCAACAATCCTGCAGAAATTATAGTAGATAACGTCTGTATCCCATTTAAACGTAAAGCACTAATACTTAGGTGTAACTTCAAACGATCTGGCATCCTTTCTCATGTTAAAGAAAGAATAACTGTTTCTAGATTAAAAAGGTTTAAAGGTCTATCAACCAAAACCCAACTTAGACTTTATAAATCCTTAGTAAGACCAAAGTTAGAATACCCATCAATCTCAGCAAGTCATCAATGAATAAAATGCAAGCAGTACAAAATAAAGCTTTGAGGCGAGGTTATAAAGAGGGGCCTCCATATTACAATAAAATTCAAGAACTTCATCAACATTCCAAGTTGGAGCCTCTACATGTCACGTTCCACAGACTTATCCAAATAACTTGGGATAAATCAGCTACTGACGATGACGACCTAAGCACGGTAACAAGGACTCTCTCTAACGAACATACTCGGGATCATAACTGGTGGAGGAGACTAGATCCCAAAGTCAATTGTGATCCCAAATCGAATATTCAATAAAAAACTTCATTACCAATTTGCCATCATAACTTTTTACCATCAAATAGTGTCAGACAGGCAGTCAACTTGCAATAGGGCTAGACCGCGTGAACCAAAAAAAAACCTTCCTCTCCCTGTTTGACCTTTCCTTTTCTATTCATTCTTAGCCGCCTGTACTTGCAGATGGCTCCTAAATTAACTCAACATCGCACGAGGGTCTGCCCCTCTCTTTTATTCTCCTCCTGTACTTCTCTTTCTCCCTTTTTCCTTCCCATCCCGAGTACCTGCCTTCAGGCTATAAACTGGATTGTATCCAGGGGTACTCTTCCTTATACCATATTCCCCACTTCCCTATCCTTATCCAAGTTCAAGTTCAAGTTATCTCGACCCAAGTAGTTTTAGGAAAGAACCACCTTACGCCGGCCATGGCTTCTGCTGTGCGTATCTACGTTGTGGTCGTCACGAGCATGGCGTACACTACTGTCAACAAGTTTAGTTGATTTAGAATAGTTCTCCCCATGTTCGGTAAGGAAAACATAATGTAGGAGAGACGTTTAAGGGGTAGCTACAGTATTAGTAGAGAGCCTACATACAATAGGTAGAAGAGTAGTGAAGAAAATTTCCTCACATATTTATTCCCTTATTTCCTTCCGTCACTGAGCTATTCTTTTTTCCTGCTGCAGCCCTTGGGCTTATAGCATCTTGCTTTTCCAACTAGGGTTGTAGCTAAAGTTTTATGAACTGTGCTCGATGGCCTTGGAAAAGAATAGATATCGTTTCTTAATGTTTCGTTCTAGGAAATTGTATTTTCTTCTCCTTTTTTTCTTTCAGATTCCCTTAACCCCTTAAATAAAATCGGAGAGCCATTTAAAAAACCTTTTCAGTCTTACACTAAGGTTGGACAACATATATGGAAATGAAAGAAATAAAAAATAAAACTCGTATTTGCATGCACTGTTGCCAGTTAGTAAATGAGTGTTCAAGAAAGAGATTGTGGTCGGACAACACACCTAGTACGTATTGTTTTCAATATTTCGATGAATTCGAGTTTTTGCTAATAGCTAGGACATAAATATTGTGCGTATTAGCCTGAAATGATTAGCATACGTTTGGGCATTGGCCTATTTAGTGTTCACATAGATTTTGTTGTAAAAGGAAACCCGTTTAGAAATCCTGTTCGTGTATCCCGTTGTGTCTGGGATTCCCTGGCTACTCTAGCACGACACGTCAGTGACGTCATATCCTGCAGCTGTAATAGGTTCTTTTCAGAGCTTCATAAAACACTCTTTCAACATCTCCTTACATAATTCATCTTTGACATTTTGTTTTAAATTCATATAAACTTGTGATATACCTAATCTTGTAGATATGATAAGGTCACTGCTATCCTTACAAATGGTTTCTTTATTCGAATTGTTTATTATTATAAATTAGAATGTGAGACAAGATACACACACACACACACACACACACACACATATATATATATATATATATATATATATATATATATATATATATATATATATATATATATATATATATATGTATGTATGTATGTATTGGAGAGTATTTATATATTCGCTGGAAAATTTTACAAATAAATTCATCACATCTAAGATATTCAATAAGATTAGCAACGATAATTATACGCTAAACGATTTAAACTTACCTGAGTGACAGTCAAAGTAAACTTTACATGTAATAGAAACCCCCGGCACCAATTAATCTCACTAAAACGTAACCTCCGTCAAACGAGAAGTTGGAGAATTGAAGCTGGTTAACAGCCCCAGAAGTCAACTCCTTCACTTCAGCTGGTCTGCGCTGTGGAAGTCAACTGTGTCAAGAGAAAAACAGTAGTTGGAAACAGACAACGGGCTAACTTGTGTACGCTCGGCCGTGCCACATATCACTATACTGTATATTGTCATGCCAAAAGAGGGAAAAAATATAACCCACCTATTCACTTCCACAGTCATACTTATAATGCTAAATCCTAGATAAATTTCCTATTTAAATTAATTGACAAGATAAGTGCTTCATACGCTTACCCAAGGCTAACCAGGTGGTGTCATGACCGGTTACACATCACTGCCATTCACCTCTAATTTATACATGCTGCTGTTTGTTTCTAAATCTTCCTCTCCTCATTCTTTTGAGGGGGTGGGGGAAGATTCCCGTTCCTAGAAGCAGGACAAGTGGAATTCAATGTTAATTCATTTATTTTACTAATTATAACGTTTATTAACCTACTTTGGCACACTACACTCTAATTCAGTATTATATACTTTGTGCACAAATGGCTCATGATAGGATCATTCTTTGCTGGGGAACGAATTAGTGCTATTTCCATTTATCATATGTGTAAAATTAATTCGGTATTCGAATAAATCAGTGTTCGAAAAGGGTTTTGAAACGATATGTTAAATTTTCCGATGTACAACTTTTTATATATATATATATATATATATATATATATATATATATATATATATATATATATATATATGTATGTATACATAAATGTATATATTTATATACATTGCTATAGTAATGGAAGAAGGCGTGAAAAGACCTGACAGGGCTTGATCTTACGTCTTATTAGTGACATCGACGGACTAATTGTGAGTCCTTCGATGTCACTTATAAGAA
>NC_090730.1:95398465-95400965 GCF_036898095.1 Palaemon carinicauda
TGATGTTTGGAGGTCCTCCATACTTCCAGCGATTAAAACCACATCGTCGGCGTATCTGAGATTAGTGATTTTTTGTCCTCCAACAGGTATGCCACCTTCGTAGTCTTCAAGCGCATTTCTCATTATGGTTTTCGAGTAGATGTTAAAGAGGTGGGAAGAAACAATGCATCCTTGTCTGACACCTTGTCCGATGTTAAACCAATCCGTTAGGCCATAAGATGTTCGCACTGCTGCTTTCTGTTGATTGTACAGTGCTTTCAGAAGTGAGATGACATGAGATGGAAAACCCATAGAGTACATGTCGTTCCACAAGATGTCATGTGCAACTGTATCAAAGGCTTTAGTGTAGTCAATAAAACAAAGGAATACGTCGATTCCTCGTTCTCTGTTTTTTTCAAGGATCATCTTGAGATTCATGATTTGGTCTCTGGTGCCTTTCCCAGGACGGAATCCTGCTTGTTCGTTAGCGATTTCTTCGTTCAGTTTGTTTGCCATTCTCTTAGCCATGATTTTCAAAAGAATTTTGCTACTGTGACTAATGAGGGAGATTGTCCTATTATTGCTGCATTTGAGGGTGTCACCTTTCTTAGGGATGGGGACAAAGGCTGACTCCCCACAATCGTCTAGCCATTTGTTTGCCATCCAGATTTTTTTTACAGAGCCTGTGGTAGAGTATCTGGACGTTCTCACCTCCATTCTTTATCATTTCGGCTGTGACCTGATCGTTTCCTCGACTCTTTCCAAGTTTGAGTTCTTTAATAGCTTCTCTAATCTTATCAATCAGAGGAGGTGGTTCTTGTTCTGAAGACATTTGCCCGTATGGGACTGGTGTTACAATGGATTCATTTCTTTTGTAGAGATTTGTGCAGTAATCTTTCCATCTGTCTTTGACTTCCTCTCTGTCACAAAGGATTAGGTCATATTCATCTTTGATGGTGTCAACAGATGGTTTGAATTTCTTGGTGAGGTTTTTCACACCATTGTACATTTTTTTGGTAGAGTTGTTAATGGAATTTACTTCAATCCTTTGGCATTGTTCTTGTATGAACTTTTCCTTGTCTTTCCGCATCATCTGTTGAATTTTTTAGTTCTGCTGTCTGTAAATTGTTTCCTCAACAGGATCATTGATACCTTTTGCTTTGAGTTGCCTTCTAAGCTCAACTTCTTTAATGATTTCTTCCGATATCCATTAATTCCTTTTGTTGGTTTTCTTGGTAATGGTTTCTTCTGCAACTTTTAGATAAATATCCTTTCCTTCGTTTCACAGTTCATTTGGGGTTATTTCGTATTCACATTGTAAAAGAGCCTCAAAGCTATTTGAAATTTTGACAGAATAATTGTTATCAAGGGTTTTGTAGTTAAAGCGAATTGGTTGAGGTGGTTGTGTCAATTTCTTAAGTTGTAGTTTGATCTCGGCAGCCAGGAGTTGGTGGTCACTAATACAGTCTGCACCAGGTCTAGTTTTAACATTTTTTACACAACTTTTCCATTTTTGGTTCAATATGATTTAGTCAATTTAGTTGCGGGTTTTCATGTCTGGAGACGTCCAAGTGTAGAGATGGCGAGGATGGTGTTCAAACATTGTGTTTGTAATCAACATGTTGTTGGCACTACAAAATTCTATGAGTCTCTCTCCACGTTCGTTTTGCTCTCCTAGTCCAAAGCGGCCACAAGTTTTGTTAGGTGTCGAGTTCTTGCCTACTTTGGCATTCATATCTCCCATAATTACCTGCAAATCACGATTTGGTATGGAGTCTATAGCTTCTTGGAGGCTGTCATAGCAGCTATTCATATATATATATATATATATATATATATATATATATATATATATATATATATATATATATATATATATACATATATATATATATATATATATATATATATATATATATATATATATACATATGCATATATAATATATATATATATATATATATATATATATATTTATATATATACAGATATATATATATATATATACATATATATATATACTGTATATAATATATATATGTAATATATATGATATATATAATATATATTATATATATTATATATAATATGTATATATATATATATATATATATATATATATATATATATATATTTATATATATATATATATATATATATATATAATTTATATAATGATATATATAACATATTTATATATAATATAATGTAATATATATATATATATATATATATATATATATATATACATATTATATATAATATATATAATATATATTATATATATCATATATATTACATATATATATTATATACAGTATACATATATATATATATATATATGTATATATATATATATATATATATATATATATATATATATATTTATATTTTATATATGTATATATATAATATATATATATATACATATATATATATATATATATATATATATATATATATATGTATATATACATATATATAGATATATATATATGTATATATATATATATATATATAT
>NC_090730.1:95405965-95408465 GCF_036898095.1 Palaemon carinicauda
GATGCAATTATCCACCCCTTTAATGTGTTTTATAATTAAATTGAACTCTTGTAGCTGAAGGGCCCAACGCAGAATCCTCTGGTTTGATCCCTTCATACGTTCAATGAATACCAACGGATTATGGTCGGTCCAAATTTCTATAGGGAATGAAAAGTTAGTTACATAAGGTTTAAAATGTACCAATGTCCGCACCAATGCCAGAGCCTCTTTCTCAATGGTGGAGTACTTTCTTTCCGCCTCTAGTAACTTACGGCTGTAGTAAGATACGGGGCGTACTTCACCATCATCACTCCTTTGAAAGAGGACTCCCCCAATTCCTACGTCACTGGCATCCACGGCTATGATGAATGGCTTCTGAAAATTGGGAGAAACCAATATTGGATTAGACACGAGTAACATTTTAAGTTTTAAAAATGCTTCTTCGCATCGAGAAGACCAAATAAATTTCTGCCCTTTTTTCAATAAATTAGTTAGAGGCTGTGCAAGGTCAGAGAAGTTTCGGACAAACCTACGGTAATATCCCAACATACCCAGCACCTTTCGAACCTCTCTGACATTACACGGTCTCTTCAAAGCAACTATGGCCTCGAGATTGGCTTGCTTAGGAGCAACTTTACCCAAGCCAATCTCGTGACCCAAATAACTAACCTTAGCTTTCCCAAAGTTACATTTACCCAGATTCACAACAAGACCGGCGGCCCTCAGTGCCTCAAAAACTTTTCTTAATCTTACCAGGTGGGTCCGCCAGTCGTTGCTGTGTACCACCAAGTCATCTATATAGATTTCTGTACCTTCCAGGCCACAAATTACCCTGTTCATCAGACGTTGGAAAGTGCAGGCAGCGTTCTTCATCCCAAAGGGCATTACTTTGCATTCGTAAAGCCCTGAGGGTGTCACAAATGCTGAAATTTCACGGGCACGGCCAGATAGGGGGACCTGCCAATAACCCTTTAACAGATCCAATTTTGTAATAAACCTCGCAGGACCTATCAGGTCCAGACAATCCTCAATACGGGGAAGAGGAAAGGAATCATTTTTAGTAACCGAGTTTACCCTCCTATAGTCAACACACATACGATATTTACCATCAGGCTTCTTCACTAAGACTATAGGGGAACTCCATGGACTTACTGATGGTTGTATGAGATTGTGCTCCAGCATGTATTTAATTTCGTCTTCAACAATGGCACGCTTCTCTGGACTGAGGCGATACGGGCTTTGCTTAACCGGAGAAGCGTCCCCAACATCAACATCATGCTGGAGCAACCTCGTCCTTCCTGGAGAGTCCTGAAACAAGTCAGAAAATTCCATAATTAGGTTTAGTATATCTTGTTTCTGAGGTGCCTCCAGATGCTCTAACCCCTCTTTTAATACACCTAAATTTTGCAAGTTATTACCTAGAGCATCTGAAGGCACCTGGTCCAAAACATCTTCCAAGTTTTCCTCAACAGGTGCAACCACACTCATAACTGGCTCAAAAACAATGGCCAACGGATCCCGTCTATCAGAAGAGTAAGATTTCAACCTGTTTATGTGGAAAATTTTACATTTACGACTAGTTCCAGGGGCTTCAACTTCATAATTGACCTCTGACAACTTTCTCAACACCTTCCAGGGGCCCTTGTACCTGGGTTCAAGGAAGTTGTCTGGATCTGTGCTTAAAACTAATACTAAGTCCCCGGACTCAAATGAGCGTACCTTACACTTCTGATCAAATTTGGTTTTCATTGTAGCTTGGGAAGCAGACAAATTATCTTTGGCATACTTCCAAGCTACGGCTAACTTGGACTTAAGTTCACTAACAACTTCTCCCACCGTACGCTCTCCTCTCTGATTTACTTCGAGCAATTCATGGAAGATTTCCAAAGGTCCTCGAACCTTGTGCCCAAATATTAATTCAAAGGGAGCAACGCCAGTAGAAGAATTGGGAAAATTCCTTATGGCAAAGAGAGCAAAGGGAAGCCCTTTATCCCAATCCTCTCCTTGCTCATAACAATATTTTTTTAATATACACTTAAGGGTCTGGTGAAATCTTTCCACCACACCCTGACTCTCAGGATGGTAGGGTACACTGGTAATGTGCTGAATGGCCAGTTCAGCACACTTACTCTTAAATACCCTGCTTGTAAAATTCGAGCCGCAATCTGACTGAATTTTACAAGGCAGTCCATACCTGGAGAAAAACTCCACTAATTTGTCAAACACAGCTTTTGAGGTTATTTTCTTCATTTGACCAGGCCCAGGTTTGTGGTTTTGAAAGGATTGTTGTATAGGGTTAGTCGTCCCCCAACTCATCAACTAAATGTGACTTCTTGTTTAAGACAAATTGTCGTACCTACCAAGTTCAGGGAGGCTGTGTTAAGCCTTGCACATGAGGACTCCTTTTCTGGCCACTTAGGCTTAAGTAAAACTTTTTGTAGGTTGAGTAAATGTTTTTGGTGGCCAGGAATGAAGTCTTCGGTGAAGAAATTTGTAAGAACTTGTGAAGTGTGTCAGGTGA
>NC_090730.1:95409967-95417467 GCF_036898095.1 Palaemon carinicauda
GTATTGAGTGCATATATATATATATATATATATATATATATATACATATATATATATATATATATATATATATATATATATATATATATATTCAAATAAGCCATATAAATTTTTGATACATTAATGTCTGGATTCTCTTAACGACCTCGGGATCAGAGCCCCAGGCGAAATCACACAAAGACAAGAGCTTGGCTCCGGCCGGGAATCGAACCCTGGTCGGCAAGCCTGTATAGACAGTGACTAAGCCACTTGGCCACGACGAAGGATAAAAGTCAATGACAATTCTTTTGTACTTATACATGTCGAATTCAGGTATTTTGTACTTAGAATTGAAATCAACCCATCCTCACCATCGTATTTAATTGGTAGTTTGTTACTTGGCATTCAATTAATGATAAATTTTGCACATTTTTACGTGAATTCGACAGGTATAAGTACAGAAGAATTGTCAGTGACTTTTATCCTTCTTCGTGGCCAAGTGGCTTAGTCACTGTCTATACGGGCTTGCCGACCAGGGTTCGATTCCCGGCCGGAGCCAAGCTCTTGTCTTTGTGTGATTTCGCCTGGGGCTCTGATCCCGAGGTCGTTAAGAGAATCCAGACATTAATGTATCAAAAATTTATATGGCTTATTTGAATATGAAAAACACGTAAAAATGTGCAAAATTTATCATATATATATATATATATATATATATACATATATATATATATGCATATGCATTCATAAATATATATATATATATATATATATATATATATATATATATATATGTATATATGTATACATATATATATATATATATATATATATATATATATATATATATATATATATATATACATATATATATATAATTTATATATATACATATATATGCATATGTATTGAGTGCATATATATATATATATATATATATATATATATATATATATATATATATATATATATATATATATATATATATATATATATATATGTATATATATATATATATATATAAATATATATATATATATATATATATATATATATATATATATATATATATATGTATATATGTATAAATATATATATACATATATATATATATATATATATATATATATATATATATATATATAAATGTACTCTTTCTATATGTGCATATATATATATATATATATATATATATATATATATATATATATATATATATTTTTGGGCTCAATCCATGTCGTCCTGATGGAAGTTCCTATAGGGTAGCTTCCTAGGGTATATTATATTACAACTACGGCGATATTCCCAGAGAATTTACCTTTAGGTACCAGAATTCTAACTCCTGGAGCGAATATCCCTCCTGAAAGGGATATCGCGACATATCAGAGGACGTATTCTTGACACGCCACATGGCAATCTGCACCCTGACAGAGATTTCGTCTCGTTGGGGCAATTGGCAAGAAACGAATTCGGGAAAGAAAAAGGGGGAGCCGCTCCCAAGGCTCCTTATCTCCCGTTCGTAAGCGTGCCATGCGCCAATCCTGGCGCCATCTGTATTCCTTTTTGCGTAGCTTAACAACTCGGTGTTTTTTCCTGTGTTTCTCGCAAATCTTGGATTTATTCTGCTTTTCATGGCTTCTTCGTCTTCGTCGGCCTCTGATAAGTTGAGTACCATGTCTTTTATGTATAAATGTAGGCTCTTGGTAAATTTTTGAGTTATTAATAGGTTTAATCTTTGTTACAAGAGCCGTAGCCTACCGGAGGCGTCATGGACGCTGTCGCTCGCTAGGTATAAGTTTAGTTAGTCAGAGCGACATTCCCGGTTGTTTTGCTTTAATAAATTTCAGCTATTTAGCATTACATAGGATTTCCTTTCGTGCTTAGTATTATTTTGGCGAAGTATTTGCCATTCTGGCCTACGCTAGGCCATGTAGCCTAGTCGTTTGGTCCTAGTACTTCATGCATGATTTTGGTTTTTCCGAGTGTATTAAAATTTTATTGAAGCTTTAGGCTATGTTTTATACATTTAAGATTGTGTGGAATATTTCCAAGATAGTATACGAGTGAGTTTCGGTGATTTAGGTAATCGATTCTCTTGGTGCCTAGGCTAAGTTGCTTATGGAGCCTTAGTATACTTTCTCATACTCCCCGGTTGCTTTCTTTTCTTCGGAGAAGGTATGCAATCCCTTTCCCTCTGTTTAAGCCTTGGGCTTATCCCTAAGTGGTTTTTTCCGAATTAATTTTCGATAAAACTATACTGGGGTGTTACTGTACCTTCCTGTTCCAGTAAGTCTGGTTCAAAGAGGGACAGAACAACAGAGTTTTTTAGTCTGAGTCTGTGTTTGTCTGGCTTGGGGTAGAGTCTCCCTCGCTGGCCTGACACAGACAAAGGTGGCTTAGCCTCCTTAGGTCACTACCGAAGGTTTCTGTGGATATGATTCCTTCTTTTGTGATCTACCAGACTAGTCCTTGCTGCTGTTCTCGGGGGAGGATAAGTTTCTTTCCCTGGGAGTAGCAACACCTTCCTTGCTTTGGTGCTCTGGGAGCTGGCAAGTATTGCTGGCCTCCCCCCTTGGATCTCCCTTAGGCTGAGATAAGTTTCTTGGCTGCGGGGGATCCGTCACTAAAGCAAGGTTGGTAGGACCCTCTTTTGTCCCTTCCCCCTCTATCTCCGTAATGGCCTAGCCATTACAGTACTGTACGTCGTTCTACATCTGGACCTAGATTAGGTTAGGATGTGGAATTGACTTATATTTTGAGTGCTGCCCGGACCTCCCTTGGTCCCTCATCCATGCCTGCCTGTAGAGCCAGACGGCATTGGTCAGGAAGCCTGAATTAGATTCTCCCCTTCCTTATATGCACTCTTTCGGATTGCCGGGCTTGGAGGTAGTGTACACTCTTATCCCGGCATCCATCCTATTTTTCTGGTGTAGTCCTCTGGTTCTTTTGCTGCCGGCCGGCATCGGTCCTGTACCTTTGCCGGCCGGCTAATGTCAGCCCTTGTCTGCCGGTCACCAAGAGTGTGGCCGGCAGCTGGGTACTACCTTGTGTAGTTGCCGGCCGGCAGTCATTGCCGGCCGGCATTGGCTGTTGCCGGCCGGCACATGCAATTGAACCAGCGTTCTGCCACCTTATAGCTGTTAAGTAGTATACTTTAAAGCTAGTCATGGTGTGTGCCGGCCGGCACGTAACCTCCTATACTGTACCAGTATTCTTCAGTATAACATATACTGTAAGAAGAAAACTATAGTATGGGGTTTGGTACAGCACTGTGTGTTCTAACACTCTTGTGTTTTCTTGCATAAGTCCTTTGCTGTTGCCCTACAGATAGGAAAGTGAGTTCTTTCCTGTCTATTATCCAGGATTTTAAAATCATTGCTTAGGTGTGAGCTCCACCTGTTTCCTCTGGAAACTTTGCATTGGTTACTCTAGAAGAGATTAACCATTTGATTTTATTATCTGGAAGGCTGCAGCAATGGATTGTGAGGGAAACACAAGTGTGTGTCTTTCCTTTCTGAATGTTATGCTATACTATGCATATCCAGTGATACATAGTTCACTTGATACTCATGGAAATTTCTTCTCTTTACAGGAGGACCTTCCGAAGTGCGGAAATATTTTCCGCAACGTCCGCAGCAAGAATCTCTGCGGACATGAGTTTTGTAGGAGACACGCAGCATGCGCTGTCTCCAAGGATGATCTCCAGTATTGGGACCCTCAAGTATGTACTGTGTGCACTAACCTGATTACTGAGGCCTTTGATTCCCCTAGGACGGCGGAATCAAGGGATATAGCAAGGGAGAAGCTTCGTACCTGGGTAAGGGGCTTCCAAAAGAACACCTCTGGCCCTTATCTTCCAAGTGAGAAGATGAGGGCGTATCTTTTCCCTAAGGCATCAGCTGATGCTGTGATTCCCCAGCCTCAAGAGGAGATCCCCCAAAGTCAGATCCAGGTGGATGCTGAAGTCGCGGTCGCGATGCAAGACATCCAGTTAAATGACAGGACGTCTGACGTGGACGAGCGTTTGGAAGAAGACCTCCTGGCAGAAGGCCTGGATGAAATTCAAGCCCCGGACGTCGTAGAGGAAGAGGTCGACGAGGTGTCGGCTACTCCGGTTCAGATTCCGGTGAAGGCGGCTGCAATGGAACTGCGGATGCAGAGCCTTCCAGAATCACATGGGCCCCAGAAAAGGCTCAATGTGAAAGACCTTCCCTTGTGCTCAGATGCTAAACCATGCGTCCGGCTGAGGAAGGAACCAGCTTCAAAGGAGGAGCCAGAGCCGAAGGAGGTCATAGTGATGGACCATACTAAGGCTCAAGCTCTGCTTTCATCCTCGTTGAAAGAGAGGGGCTTCTCTAACTCAAGAGTAGCTGCATTGAGCAAGAAGCTCCCTTCCTTTGTGTCCTCTCCTGCTAGAGCCTTCCCCTTTTTACAGAAAGGGTTTGCGGCTGTACTAAAAGCAGTCGAGGCCGACAAGCCTTGCCCCTCCCTGGAGGAGTGTAAACCCTTGTCGCTGGCCCTACCTATGGACCACAAAGACTGGAAGGACGTCCATCTTACGTTCGAAGACCTCCCTAGCTGTCTGACTTTCTCTTGCAGAGAGAGTTCGAGACAAAAGAAAGACTGGCTGCCTCAATGTCTCTTCAGACTACTCTTGAGACGATGGCAAGTGACCCCAAGGTCCATGAAATGTTCATGGTGGTGGCCAAGACTCATCTGGCCACAGTGACGAAGGACCTTTATGGCTTCGTCAAGGCGAGGAGAGCTTGTAGGGAGTTCGTGTTCACCTCGGCTACGGTGAGGCACGAGCCAAGGAAACTAATCTCCTCCAACTTTTGGGGCAAAGACCTTTTCCCTACCGATTTGGTCAAAGAAGTAGTTGATAAGGCCGCCTTGGAGAATAGAAACCTTCTCCAGAAGTGGGGCCTGGCTATCAAAAGAAAGTCTTCCCCGGATGAAGGTCCTCAACCAAAGAGGAAGACTATGAGGACTAGGCTACCGTTTCGGCCAGCCAAGCCTTTTAGACAGCAACAGCAACTGCAATTGCCATTGCCTCCAGTGCCCCAGATTGTGGCACAAACCCCGACCACTTTTCAGTGGGTACCCCAGGCCGTGTCGACACAGTCCATGGCATTCACCCCATCGTTCGAAGGGCAGTCTACTTCCTTTCAAGCAAAACCTAGAGGGGCAGCCAGAGGCTCGTCTGGGCGCCCCTCAAGGGGAAGGGGATTCAGGGGTGGTCGTGGTCAGGGAGGCAAGACCTCGGGACGGCAGTCCAAGTGGGATGATACCGGTAGGAGGGAGACTTCTGGAATTTCGGGATCGGTGGACCTTCGATCCCTGGGCCCACAGCCTACTCAAGAATGGACTGGGCTGGAGCTGGTACAGCACTCCACCCCCGGGCCTTCGGGTTTTCCAACACTCCACCCCCGTTCTGGAGGAGTACGTTCAAGAACTGTTGGAGAAAAAATGTGATCCGAAAGGTGAAGTCCATCAAATTCCAAGGGAGGCTGTTTTGTGTTCCCAAGAAAGACTCGGAAAAGCTCAGAGTCATTCTGGACTTGTCGCCACTCAACAAGTTCATAGTGTATTGCAAATTCAAGATGCTAACACTGCAACACATAAGGACCTTACTGCCCAAGAGGGCATATTCCGTCTCTATAGACTTGTCAGACGCCTATTGGCACATTCCAATCAACCGTCGACTCTCCCCCTACCTAGGGTTCAGGCTACAACGAAGACTATACGCCTTCAGAGCCATGCCATTCGGGCTAAACATAGCCCCAAGGATTTTTACGAAGCTTGCGAGCGTAGCTCTCAAACATTTACGCCTAAAGGGAATTCAGGTAGTAGCCTACCTGGACGACTGGTTGGTGTGGGCAGCATCCGAGACAGAATACTTGCAAGCTTCCAGTCAAGTGATCTAGTTCCTAGAGTACCTAGGTTTCAAGATCAACAGAAAAAAGTCTCAACTTTCTCCATCTCAAAGGTTCCAGTGGCTGGGAATCCACTGGGACCTTTTGTCACACCGTTTCTCCATCCCGGCGAAGAAAAGGAAGGAGATAGCGGGTTCTGTCAAGAGACTTCTAGATTCCGAAAGGATATCAAGACGCGAACAGGAGAGGGTACTGAGCTCTCTCCAGTTTGCTTCGGTGACAGACCCAGTGCTAAGAGCACAGCTAAAGGATGCAACCGGAGTTTGGAGAAGTTATGCATCAAATGTGCGAAGAGATATGAGAAGACCAGTTCCGCTTCGGCTACGTACTCTTCTCAGGCCTTGGTCCCAAGCCAGACTTCTAAAGAAGTCGGTTCTTCTTCAGCCACCTCCCCGTCGGTGACGATTCACTCAGACGCCTCGAAGGAGGGATGGGGAGGTCACTCTCATCGGAAAAAAGTCCAGGGGACTTGGTCCAAGCTATTCAAGACCTTTCACATAAACTTTCTAGAAGCTATGGCAGTGCTCCTTACCTTAAAGAAAGTTTCCCCGCATCACTCGATCCACATAAGGTTGGTGATGGACAGCGAGGTAGTTGTGAGATGCTTGAATCAACAAGGATCGAGGTCACCACCTCTCAACCTGGTGATGTTGGCCATCTTCCGATTGGCGGAAAAGAAGACGTGGTACCTGTCGGCAGTTCACCTTCAAGGAGTCCGCAATGTGACAGCGGACGCTCTATCCAGGTTCACACCGATTGAGTTGGAATGGTCCTTAGACGCAGGATCATTCTCCTTCATTCTGAATCAAGTCCCAGAACTGCAGATAGATCTCTTTGCGACGAAAGACAACATGAAGTTGCCCCTGTACGTGTCCCCGTACGAGGACCCCTTAGCGGAAGCAGTGGACGTGATGTCCCTCTACTGGAACAGAGGGCCCAGGATTTATCTGTTCCCTCATCACAACCTTCTGTTGAGGGTCCTCAACAAACTGAGATCCTTCAAGGGGGTAGCGGCAATAGTAGCCCACAAGTGGCCGAACAGCGTGTGGTTCCCCCTGGCATTGGAACTACAGCTAAAGTTTGTACCGCTACCAGATCCAGTTCTGACCCAGCGAGTCCAGAAGTCGACTGTCTGCGCTTCATTACAGAAAACCCGGACCCTGCAGCTCATGATTTTCTCTCCCTAGCGGTGAGAAAGCGTTTCGGGATTTCAAAAGCCAGCATAGACTTCCTAGAGGAATATAAGTGCAAATCTACTAGAAGGCAATATGAGTCATCTTGGAGAAAATGGGTGGCCTTTGTCAAGGCGAAGAATCCGCAGGAGATCTCGACAGACTTCTGCTTATCTTTCTTCATCCACCTCCATGGTCAAAGTTTGGCAGCTAACACGATTTCGGCGTGTAAGTCTGCTTTGACAAGACCCATTCTATATGCCTTCCAGGTCGACCTAGGTAACGAGTTCTTTAATAAAGTTCCGAAAGCCTGCGCTAGGGTCAGACCTTCAGCACCTCCAAAGGCCATTTCATGGTCTTTAGACAAAGTCTTCATTTCGCTTCTCTGTTGAGCAATGAAGAGTGTGCGTTAA
>NC_090730.1:95424967-95427467 GCF_036898095.1 Palaemon carinicauda
AAAATCTTAGTGCTTCCGGACCCCTACAGGGAAGAGTCATACTAGATAGTAGAAAAGGGGCCTCAAGGCTATCATATATTGTATGAACAAACATAAGTATCCACCAGATATACAAACGGTCTCGCGGTTTGTATATATTGTCGGAACAATATAAGTGTCAGCTATATCCATTGTTTGTAAGCATACAATGATATGAGGTTTACTTAAATAAATAAGCAAGAGAACTCTGGCATATTTAATGTGCAAATTGCAGGGTGAAATAGGACGCAATTACATTCTAATAGACATTTATTTTGAATAAATGACTAAATGGAATAACGGGTGTAACGAATGTAACGTAGGCCCTATTAAAGGAATTATACGTGCAACGTAAACAGAAAATATTTTTCCTCCCTGAAAGGGAAGAAATGATGAGTGCCACTCTAAAACTGAACATTTTGATAAATTTTCCCAATATAAATTCTGTAAATGTTGTATACTATCAACACTGTGTACTATGTACACACAGCACAAGTGTTATCTGTATAATTCCACACCTCAGATTCTGAACAGTCTTCGTGTCACCAGGGTATCACTCACTTAAAAGGTATCGCACTGGAAGTGTCAACACCTTTTCACCCTAATTGATAGTCCCAATCAATTAACTGTTCATCGCAGCACTAGACGACATATTTTAATATACTACCTGCCGCCACCACATAATGCTTCAGTTCATGGAATTGCTTAGTGTAGTGTTTGTAGAACACTCTGGATGATTTCCATCCAGTATATGAGCGAAGCCGCTCAAGGTCCATATACTGAAAAAAGTTCAGTGATGAAGCAATTATCCTCGGATCATGACCTGCGGGTGTACTGTCAGGATCCGCTCTGCGAATGAATTAGGTGAGCTTCACCCTCAGTTGTTTTAGGGATAAGTTTGATCCTTAGGTTTCTCCTTTGAAGAGCTGTCCTCCCCTTTAATCTGAAGTTCTACGAAGATAGACCTTTAGACACTCTACTGGACATAGAGAGACATCTTCCTTCAAATGGCAGATTCTCCAGGGACCTCATCTCTTAGTGGGTAGCTCTTTCTTGGTGAGAAAAGCTGGATCAGGAAAGAGATTAAGTCCTTCCACTTCTGTGAACTGAATGTGGCCCTCATTTCTTGATAGGGCTACTATTTCACTAACTCTAGCCCCTGAGGCCATAGCGAACAGGAAAATAACCTTCTGGGTTAGATCCTAAGAGAACAATCTTCATTGTTCACAGATGAAGCATAATGTAGGACCTTGTCCAAAGACCATGAAATGGGCTTCGGGGGAGCTGCAGGCCTAAGTCTAGCGCATGCCTTCGGGATCATGTTAAAGATCTCGTTCGTCAGATCCACTTGAAAGGCGTATAGAAGAGGTCTAGTCAGGGCTGACTTGCACGTAGTTATCGTGTTGGCAGCCAGACCTTGATTATGGAGGTGGATAAAGAAGGAACAGACAGAAGTCTATTGAAATTTCTTCCGGTCCTTTTGCTTTAACAAAAGCAACCCACTTTTTCCAAAACGATTAATATTGTCTTCTAGTTGACTTAGACTTGTATTCTTCAAAGAAGTCTATACTGCCTTTTGAGATCCCAAATATTTTCTTAACTGCTAGGGCGAGAAAAGCATGAAATGAAGGTTTTGGGTTCTCTGTGATGAATCGAAGACAATTAACTTCTGAACCCATTGAGATAGTGCTGGGTTTGGTACAAGGGCCAGCCTCAGCCTCAGTTCCCTCACTAGAGGGAACCAGTTTCTCTTTGGCTATTTGGGAGCCACTAGAGCTGCCGTTCCTTGGAAGGATCTCAGCATGTTGAGGACCTTCAGCAGGAGATTGGATGGAAGGCACAGGAAATTCCGGGTCCGTCCGTTCCAAACTAGGGACATGACGTCCGTTATCTCCTCTAAAGGGTCCTCTTATGGGGATACATATTGAGGTAGTTTCTTGATAACGCTCGTCACGAAGAGGTCGATCTGCAGTTCCGGGACTTGTTACAAGATGGAAGAGAGCCTTGAGCCTGAGTAGAGCATCTGCTGTCACATTGAGGATCATTTGTAAGTGAACTGCTGATAGGTGCAATCTCTTTAGGCAAGGGATGGCTAATATCACATGGATTATATGGGACGATCTCAAGCCTTGTCGGTTCAGACATCTCACTATCACTTCGCTATCCAAGATCAGCCTGATGAGGGCTGATCTGCATGGGGAGAGTTTTCCCAACGTCTAAAGGACTGCTATTGCTTCCAAAATGTTGATGAGAAGGGCCTTGAACAGAGATGACCAAGTCCCTTGGACTTTCATTTGATGGGAGTGAAATCCTCATTCTTCCGTCGAGGCATCCATGTGGATGATTATCAATGGTAGAGGTGGTTGCAAGGGCGTGGTCCTCATTAGGCTCTTGGCTTTCGACCATGGGTTGAGAAGTGATCAAAGTAAGGCCGATATCGGTCTTTTTAGATCTCTTCGAGCTTTTGATACGTATCTTCTCC
>NC_090730.1:95434967-95437467 GCF_036898095.1 Palaemon carinicauda
TCGCGTTCTATGACTGTGATTAAGCCCATGTTTACCATAGAACATTAAGAGACAGAGGTGATAGCCCCACCGACTGTGTAAACAGCTGGCCTCAGTTTACACCACATTTCCATAAGGGAAAATTAGTCTAACAGTGATTCATACAATCTCGCCTTGACTTCCCTAATAGACAGGTCGGAGCCAGGCAAAAACTGCCCTTTTTTGGGGTCAAGGTTTTCTAAACTGATTCTGGTACTTTGAACCATGCTGATTCAAATAAGCTTTTGGGCCATCTGAAATTTTGCCCGAAATCCAAGATGGCGGCCAAAATCCATAATGGCCGCCAAAAATCACAAAATATTTTTTCACGGCATTGGGTTTAGCTATCAAGATGCTTTTTTCTCCCAGAATAGCTATTTTTAGGCAGAGGAATATGACCCTCTAGTATAAATTCCGAAAAAATTTATTTATCCTGGCGAAATCAAAGATGGCCGCCGGAGTCGGCCCACCAACTTACGGATTGCTATAACTCCAGTTCTAGATGGGCTATGACAATAATATTGGTCTCTATCCCTAGGTTTTCAGGGGCAAAGAATTCAAATCTGTCATCAATTTGAACCATAGGCTACTCTGTTACGGTGAAAATTCACTATAGCTGCATAGGCTGATATGCATTATCTGTTATTTCCTAATCACTGTGATTTTGTGAATATCTTTACACTGTGCACTACTTAATTTCAATCATTTAAGGTTTATTGTCATGTTAAAGGGTCTGAATGTCCATAATAATGTCTCATAAACACTAATTTATGACACAAGCAATAACTTCACACTCTCATGAATTTTCTCTTCATGAAAGTTTGAAGAAATTGCATACCATCTGTATCATTCTTATGAAACTAACCAGAAGTTTATTTCAGATTCATTGAAACCGTGTAAGGGATAACAAAATGGCAGCCCCTCCATCTCTAAGCAAAGGGCCAAGTAGAGGACTTTGTAGGCTCTGCAACAAACTGGTCAATGATAATGAAGACATGGCCAAGATTGGACTAGCTGCACTTGAGTCACTGAAAGGATTAGCAGAGAGGTGGGTTTGTACTGACAGCAGGTTAGCTTTGTCCTCACAGTTCTCGTATTCAGAATTTAGATTAGCGACACTTAGGCTAGATTTAGTGAAACATGAGTTCATAATTCATGACAGTTGTCGTATCAACTTTCGAAATAGATTGGGCCGTCTAGAAAGTCAGTCACGCCAACTTCAGTAATCAGGGTCTGCAGAAGAATCAGGTTCAGAATCATCCACTAGCCAACCTGCGCCTCAGCCATACAGAGTTCGGCGGGGATCACTGCAAAAGAAGGTCTGCTTTGTTTGCAATGAAGCATCGGTCGCTGATGAAAATGCTTTTATTGAAGGTGGACTTGGAAGGTGTTGTGAAGATAACGCTTTCACCAATCTCCAGCAGGCAATGGAGTAATGGATCGAGGATTCTACCAATAAACACCACGAAGCTGCTGTCAGATTGAAGATCCTTCTTGGTGAAACATCATATGACGTCTTTGCGCAGGACCTCTACTATCATAAGCTATGTTACCGAAGCTTTACCTATATGTACGGTCATGACGCGAAGTCACCTTTCACTGGATGCTGAGAAACAGGAAACACTAAGAACATGCATCATGGATCAGTTCTTCCGCCTATTCACCAGAAATGTCCTTGAAAATCATGATGCATACCTGCTGTCAGAGTTGATAAATGACATCAAGGAAATGGGTGAAGACGAAGGACTCTCGGACCCACCTATCTCAAAGACCTACACACTGAAAAAAAGATAATTGAGAAGTATGGCGAATCAGTCTCTTTCCACAAGATAGGCAAACGGCTACTGGTGCACTCCAGTGAAGTGAATCCTGTTGCGTACACTGCGGCTACCATTCAGGGCCATGGTCTACGAGAGATGGATTTGACCAAAGCATTTGCAAGACTTATTCGACGAAAGATTACCCAAAGACAGACAATCAAGTGGCCTCTTGATGCGGAAGAGTTATATAGTCTTCTAGATAGTTATAGACCCCTACAATGTCTATACAACGCCATCAGTTGGTCAATAAACCCAGGGAGACCCGTCGATGCTAATGGTTATGCCTGTTCTCCAAGTAAAGCAGAAGCAGAAAAAATTTCAGCTATCAGCCAGAGTTGGGAGAAGGTGGTAACCTCTGAGCGTTTGCCTATTGGAACTGCACTGAGTCTAACTGTTCATCGGATAACAGGCAGCAAGGAAGCCACGACACTTCTTCATCGCTGCGGGGTTGGAATCTCATACTCTGATGTGCGCCAGTTGAATAGCAATTGGGCAAAGTCAGTTACCATGCAACATAAGAAAATGCTCCCTCCCGGTTTTATTAGCGGCCGCAGTGTTCATGTCACCTTCGATAATTCAGACGGCAAGCAGCAAACTCTTACCGGAGCACACACTACACATCACACAACAGGGACAATCTTCCAAGCCAGACATGTTGGTGA
>NC_090730.1:95442467-95447467 GCF_036898095.1 Palaemon carinicauda
TATATATATATATAGATATATATATATATATATATATATATATATATATATATGTATATATATATATATATATATATATATATATATATATATATATATATATCTATATATATATATATATATATATATATATATATATATATATATGTGTGTGTGTGTAGAAATCACGAAAGCTGACACGTGATGAATATAAAATGTATTATAGCCACGAAAGGAAAAATGAAAAAGACTTGATTGGAGTTAGTACTTTCATCCACTCAGGACATTATCAAACTCAGCAATGAGAATACATATACAAAGACATCGTATTTATACTGGAGAAGGGGATCCAACAGCTGTCAGTTTCTTAATAATTCCGGAGAAGTCAGATTTTAGATAAAAGGATAATACTGGATTAACGGAAAACAGACCTGGGCTTAGATTCAAATTTCTACCTTGAGTATAGGAGATTAAAAATGATTCAACAATATTCCTTTGGGAATAGTCATTTACATGGATTACTTTTTCCGTCTTTGACCAGCCAATTCTGTGACTTGACCCTAACCAGTGGGAGGCCAAGGCATTATTAAGAGAACCCCTGGAGACGGCCACCTGATGTTGTTTTAATCTGACTGGTATACTTTTTGATGTTTGGCCAACATAAAATAGGTTACACTCTGAACAAGGAATGCTATATATTACATTATTATCATTTCCAGAACTATTCTTAATTAACATGTTTTTTAATGTACAATTATATTTAAACACTACAGAAATGTCTAGTTTTTTCAAAAGGGGTATAACATCTAAAAAACAAACATGAAATGGCAAACAAAGCATATTATTAATTGTTTCCTTTCTCTCTAATTGGACACTATAAAATGTTTTCTTAGCCTTATTCATACATTTTTCTAAGAAATATTTAGGATAACAAAGATCTGTTGCAATTTTTTCTATTTTAGTGAACTCCTCCTCAATGTAATCTGGGCTACAAATTCTCAATGCCCTAAGGTACATGGAGGAAAAAACTGAATGCTTAATATTTTTAGAGTGACCGGAGTAAAAATGTACATATGAAAAATTATTTGTAGGCTTTCTATATATGAAAAACTTAAATTTATCTGTTTCTCTAACTATTAAAACGTCTAAAAATGGGATACGGTTATTTTCTTCATTTTCTATAGTGAATTTTATTGATGGTACTAATGAATTAATGATTGAAACAAAGCCCTCAAGATTAAAATTTTCTTCTAAAATACCTAGAACATCATCAACATATCGATACCACACAATTTGGGAAGACCACACTGAAGGGATTAATCTAGATTCAAAAAATTCCATATATATGTTGGATAAAAGTGGGGACAGAGGATTACCCATAGTCATACCAAAAACCTGTTCATAGAAATCTCCATTAAAACTAAATTTACATTTTTTAATGCACAAACAAATAAGCTCAATAATAGTATGGGTTGATAAAGGTAAATCATAAGCATCTAAAATACCCGACAGGAAATCCAATAAGTCATCAACCGGCACTTTGGTAAACAAGGAAGTTACATCAAAACTTACTAATCTATGTCTAGACGTAAGGTTAACTTTTTGTAATTTTTCGCAAAGATCAACAGAATTTTTTATATGAGAGGTTGAAATAGATCCTAAGATCGGGGAAAGTAATTTGACTAAATATTTTGATAATTTATAGTTAATAGAACCTGTAGCACTGATAATTGGTCTGATTGGATATCCTGTTTTATGGGTTTTAATTAAACCATATAAATAAGGCAAAGACGGACCAGTAGAGATAAAGGCATTAATTAAGGATTTTTCTTGTTTTAAGATAGATTTTAAGTTTTTATTAAAATCTCCCTGGTGAAAGCCCATTCTACTAGACTCCGACGAAAATTTCTGCATCGTTGTTTAGAGGAACATGTGATCCCCAAAACGTTACTCCCAGCTCGACTAAGAAAGGATATTGACCACCCATTTAGTGATTTTAGTGTTCTATCCCTGAAGAAACATCTGGAAACTACAAGAAGGTCAGAACAACAATTATTCAAGCAGTTACGCAAGACTAAATTTGATTTTATGCGTGATGTTCCTCTTGATTGGAGAACACCCGTATTGAACGTGATCTACTCCCGACTTAGAGAAAAATTACAAGTTTTAAGTGTTCATTTGGAAAATAAATTGAATAGACTAATACAAGCTAGTGATTGGAACAAGAATTTCCAAGAAAATTGTGTTAAAAATTTGTCTGATAAACCTGTATCAAATGAAGTAAAAAAGGCCTTGGGGTATGGTTTATCATTCGCAGTAAATAAAAAACCTAATAGTGTTGATATTGCCTCTGCCTTTGTAAAATTGTAAAAAACTAAGAAAATTCCCCAGTGTAACATCGACATTGCTAAAGGGCTTATTTATTCGGTGATGGGATATGCAAACACCTGCAATTTCCCTAAACGGTTTTTAACAGCCTTAAAATCCTTGAAAAATGACTGTGAATTACATATTACAAAAGCAGACAAAGCTAATGTATTAGTTATTATGAACAAAACAACTTATTTAGAAAAGATGTATGTACTTTTATCTGATGTTTCAACTTACATAAAATTGAGAGTTAATCCCTTAGACGAGGTCATCAAAGATTTTAATAAAAACTTAAAATCTATCTTAAAACAAGAAAAATCCTTAATTAATGCCTTTATCTATACTGGTCTGTCTTTGCCTTATTTATATGGTTTAATTAAAACCCATAAAACAGGATATCCAATCAGACCAATTATCAGTGCTACAGGTTCTATTAACTATAAATTATCAAAATATTTAGTCAAATTACTTTCCCCGATCTTAGGATCTATTTCAACCTCTCATATAAAAAAAATTCTGTTGATCTTTGCGAAAAATTACAAAAAGTTAACCTTACGTCTAGACATAGATTAGTAAGTTTTGATGTAACTTCCTTGTTTACCAAAGTGCCGGTTGATGACTTATTGGATTTCCTGTCGGGTATTTTAGATGCTTATGATTTACCTTTATCAACCCATACTATTATTGAGCTTATTTGTTTGTGCATTAAAAAATGTAAATTTAGTTTTAATGGAGATTTCTATGAACAGGTTTTTGGTATGGCTATGGGTAATCCTCTGTCCCCACTTTTATCCAACATATATATGGAATATTTGAATCTAGATTAATCCCTTCAGTGTGGTCTTCCCAAATTGTGTGGTATCGATATGTTGATGATGTTCTAGGTATTTTAGAAGAAAATTTTAATCTTGAGGGCTTTGTTTCAATCATTAATTCATTAGTACCATCAATAAAATTCACTATAGAAAATGAAGAAAATAACCGTATCCCATTTTTAGACGTTTTAATAGTTAGAGAAACAGATAAATTCAAGTTTTCCATATATAGAAAGCCTACAAATAATTTTTCATATGTACATTTTTACTCCGGTCACTCTAAAAATATTATGCATTCAGTTTTTTCCTCCATGTACCTTAGGGCATTGAGAATTTGTAGCCCAGATTACATTGAGGAGGAGTTCACTAAAATAGAAAAAATTGCAACAGATCTTTGTTATCCTAAATATTTCTTAGAAAAATGTATGAATAAGGCTAAGAAAACATTTTATAGTGTCCAATTAGAGAGAAAGGAAACAATTAATAATATGCTTTGTTTGCCATTTCATGTTTGTTTTTTAGATGTTATACCCCTTTTGAAAAAACTAGACATTTCTGTAGTGTTTAAATATAATTGTACATTAAAAAACATGTTAATTTAGAATAGTTCTGGAAATGATAATAATGTAATATATAGCATTCCTTGTTCAGAGTGTAACCTATTTTATGTTGGCCAAACATCAAAAAGTATACCAGTCAGATTAAAACAACATCAGGTGGCCGTCTCCAGGGGTTCTCTTAATAATGCCTTGGCCTCCCACTGGTTAGGGTCAAGTCACAGAATTGGCTGGTCAAAGACGGAAAAAGTAATCCATGTAAATGACTATTTCCAAAGGAATATTGCTGAATCATTTTTAATCTCCTGTACTCAAGGTAGAAATTTGAATCTAAGCCCAGGTCTGTTTTCCGTTAATCCAGTATTATCCTTTTATCTAAAATCTGACTTCTCCGGAATTATTAAGAAACTGACAGCTGTTGGATCCCCTTCTCCAGTATAAATACGATGTCTTTGTATATGTATTCTCATTGCTGAGTTTGATAATGTCCTGAGTGGATGAAAGTACTAACTCCAATCAAGTCTTTTTCATTTTTCCTTTCGTGGCTATAATACATATATATATATATATATATATATATATATATATATATATATATATATATATATATATATATATATATATATATATATATACAGTATATATATATTTTTTTTTTTTTGAAAGTTTGCTGAATGTTGAGGATAATAGGGAGGCAGATATAATTGCTGTTCCAGGTGTTGAGGTGCCAGTGATGGGAGATGAGAATGAGAGAGAGATTACAAAAGAGGAAGTGAGGAGAGCACTAGATGAAACGAGAGTAGGAAAAGCATCTGGTATGGATGGTGTGAGAGCTGAGATGTTGAAGGAAGGGGGTGTGACTGTACTTGAATGGTTGGTGAGATTGTTTAATATGTGTTTTGTGTTGTCAATGGTACCAGTAGATTGGGTTTGTGCATGTATTGTACCACTATATAAGGGTAAGGGAGATGTGCATGGGTGTTGTAATTCAAGAGGTATTAGTTTGAGTGTAGTTGGAAAAGTGTATGGTAGAGTAATGATTAATAGGATTAAGGATAAAACAGAGAATGCAATCTTGGAAGTACAGGGCTGTTTTAGAAGTGGTAGGGGTTGTATGAAACAGATTTTTATAGTTAGGCAGATATGCGAGAAATATTTAGCAAAAGGTAAGGAGGTGTATGTTGCGTTTATGGATCTGGAGAAAGCATATGATAGAGTTGATAGGGAAGCAATGTGGAATGTGATGAGGTTATATGGAGTTGGTGAAAGGTTGTTGCAA
>NC_090730.1:95452467-95464967 GCF_036898095.1 Palaemon carinicauda
TCGTGAAGGTGGATGAAGAAGGACAGGCAGAAGTTTATTGAGATTTCTTTCGGCCTTTTTGGTTTTATAAAAGCAACCCATTTTTTCCATGACGATTCGTATTGTCTTCTTGTTAACTTTGACTTTTATTCTTCTAGGAAGTCTTTACTGCCTTTCGAGATCCCAAATCTTTTCTTTACTGCCAAGGCAAGAAAATCTGGAGATGAAGGTTTTTTGTTCTCTGTGATGAAGCGAAGACAGTCGACTTCTGAACCAGTTGATATAGAGCTGGGTTCGGTAGAAGGACCAGCCTCAGCTTCAGTTCCATCACCAGAGGGAACCAATTGCTCTTAGGCCACTTGGGGGCCACTAGTGCTGCAGTTCCCTTGAAGTATCTCAGCTTGTTGAGGACCTTTAGCAGGAGATTGGTTGGAGGGAACAGGTAGATCCGTGTCCATTTGTTCCAATCGAGGGACATGGCGTCCGTCGCCTCTGCCAGAGGGTCCTCGTATGGGGCTACTTATCGGGGTAGTTTCTTTTTGTCGCTCATCTCGAAGAGGTTGATCTGCAGTTCTGGGACTTTTCCAAGATGAAGGAGAATGAGTCTGCGTCTAGGGACCATTCTGACTCTATCGGCTTTAGCCTGGATAGAGCATCCGCCGATACATTGCGGAACTCTTGTAGGTGAACTGCCGATAAGTGCCATCTCTTCTTTTCCGTTAAACGAAAGATGGCTAACATCACATGGTTGATGTGGGGTGATCTCGAGTCTTGTCAGTTCAGACATCTCACTATCACGTCGGTGTCAAAAACCAGCATGATTAGGGCTGATCTGTGAGGGGAAAGTTTCTTCAGCGTCAAGAGGACTGCCATGGCCTCCAGAATATTGATGTGAAAGGTGTACAACAGGGATGACCAAGTCCCTTGCTTTCCTTTGATGGGAGTGACCTCCCCATCCTTCCGTCGAGGCATCTGTGTGGATGGTTACCGATGGGAGAGGTGGTTGTAAGGGAACGGTCCTCGTTAGGCTCTTGACCTTCGACCACGGCTTGAGAAGTGATCGTAGTAAGGTCGGTACCGGTCTCTGTAGATCTCTTCGAGCGTTTGATGCGTATCTTCTCCAGACTCCTGGCGCATCTTTCAGCTGTGCTCTTAGCACTGGGTATGTTACTGCTGCAAACTGGAGAGAGCCCAGTAATCTTTCCTGTTGGCATCTTGAGATCAGATTTCAGTAGTCTCTTGACACAACCCACCATCGCTCTCCTCTTCTTTGGTGGAATGGAGAGGCAATGTGACTTCAAGTTCCAATGGATTCCCAGCCATTGAAACTCGTGAGCTGGAGAGAGGCGAGACTTCTTGAAGTTGATTTTGAATCCCAGATGTTCCAGGATTTGGATCATTCTACTTGGATGCTTACAGACAAGCAGTCTTGGATGCTGCCCACACCAGTCAGTCATCCAGGTACGCTGCCACCTGAAGGCCTTCTAGGCGTAGTTGGTGTACGACTGCCTCCGCAAGTTTCTTGAAGATCCTTGGGACTATGTTTAGTCTGAAGGGCATGGCTCTGAAGACATACTTTGTCTTCTGTAACTTGAGTCCTAGGTAGGAGGAGAGGGGGCAGGCAGCTGACTGGGAGGTGTCAGTAAGCATCTGCCAGGTCTATTGAGACTGTGTACGCCCCTCTTGGTAACAGGGTCGTTATGTGTTGAAGGGTTAACATCCTGAACTTGTTGTTCTCGAAGAATTTGTTGAGTGGCGACAAGTCCAGAAGGACTCTGAGTTTGTTTGAGTCCTTCTTGGGAACCAAAAACAGCCTTCCCTGGAATTTTATGGACTTTGCTTTCCTTATAACCTTTTTGCTCAAGAGTTCTAAGGTATATTCTTCCAGTAAGGGTGTGGAGTGTTGGAAGAATTGAGGAAATGATGGTGGAGACCTGTTCCATTTCCATCCTAGTCCATTTTTGATTAGGCTGTGGGTCCAGGGATCGAAGGTCCAACGATCTCGAAAGTGTTGGAGTCTCCCACCTACCTGTAGCATCTCATTGCTTCAGTTGTCCGGAGGGCTTGCCACCCTGACCGCGTCCTCCCCTGCCTCGTGAGGGGTGTCTTGAGGAGCCCCGTCGAGAGCCTCTTCCTTTCGGATGAAAGGTAGTAGTTTGCCTCTTAAAATCCTGAGTTGAAAGCTGGTGACTGGTGACTGGGCAACCAGCTGTTGAGGCACCACTTGGAACGCGGTCTGTGGCTGAGCGACCACTTGGGGCATTGCGGTCATGGTGACCGTGGGATGTTGCTGATAAGGCCGAGAAAGTAGTCTTGGCTTCTTTGACTTCCGTTTTGGTTGGGGACCAGCATCTGGGAAAGACTTCCTCTTTGAGGAGATGCCCCACTTTTGGAGAAGGTTCCTATTCTCTGTGGCGGTTTTCTCAACTACCTCTTGGACCGCTACTTTTGGGAAGAGGTCCTTACCCCAGATGCTGGAAAAGATCAGCTTCCTGGGTTTGTGTTTCACCGTCGCGGCAGCAAACACGAACTCCCTACAGGCTCTACTAGCCTTCATGAAGGCGTACAGGTCCTTCACTAAGGTGGCCATATGCATCTTGGCTAGGACCGTGAGCATGTCTGGGGTGCTGTTGTGGCCTGCACACATCTCTATGTAGTTCTGAAGGGACAGGGAGGAGGCTAGCCTCTCTTTTGCCTCTTGCTTCCTTCACAAGAGAAGGTCCGATAGCTTAGAGAGGTTCTCACTGAACTGCTGTCTCGCGATATCTGCATCTAGCTTTCCTACTGAGAAGCTTAGGTGGTTCTCCTTACATTCCTTCTTATCCGTGGGCAGGGCTAAAGACAGAGGCCTACACTCCTCTAGTGTAGGGCATGGTTTGCTTGCCTCAACTGCCTTGGCAACAGACTGGAACGCCTTCGACGTAAAGGAAAAGGCTCTCGAAGCAGGAGCAAGAAAGGTAGGGTGTTTCTTGCTCGATGCAGAAACTCGTGAGTTGGTATAACCTGCCTTCTTCAGGCTACTCGTCAAGAGAGCTTGTGCTTTGTCGTGGTCGAATACCATGACCTCCTTTGGTTCCGTCTCCTCTTTAGATGCTGGTTCATGCTTCAGTCGAATGAAGCACTCAGGGTAGGCATTAAAGTTCGGCCCGAACTGAATGTCATCCAGTAGGACGGCTCCCATCTTCTCCAAGATGTAGAGCTTGCCGTTGGTAATAGGCATGAACTCTGCATACCTCCAGGGATTAGTCTCGGAGCAGGATGGCAGGTCTTGAACTCTGGGTCGCTTGTAAGACCCTCGGGAGGCTGCGGTCTGAGTAGCTTCACGGACCTCTCTTGTGATCTTCCCTTCCCTTTCTTCGCTCTCCTTGCGAAGATTCTCCATTAGGGTGGTAATATGGGCCAAAACTGCCTGACCCTTTGTGTCCAGTGGAGGGGTAGGAGCCAAAGACATAGATGGTGTCGGCTCTGCTGCCGGTACAGGCGGAAGGGGCTCCTCTGCTTCTGACGAATTGACGTCTTCATCTCCTCCGGGAGTAGAGTAGACTCTTACTCAGGATCGTCCCGAAGGACATCCTTCTCTGTGTCCGTGGACACTTCAGACATCCTTTCCTCCTGGTGGATGTCCATGCCTTGCATAGCTTCACTGACTTCCGCCTCAACTGCGATCTGGACGCCGGGAGGCCCGGGTCGTGTCTGGGGCACGGCGGCATCAGTACCAGCTTTTGGGAACAGCAAGCTACGCATCCTGTCATTTGGAAGGTACGGTTTCAGAAAGTTCTTCTAGAACCCTCCTACTCATTTGCAAAGCTTCTTGCGTGCTGCATCCCTCGACTCCGCAGCCTTGGGGTAGCCGAAACCCTCAGGCACCAAGGCCGAGCAGACGTTGCAGTTCTTGGGATCCCAATACCGCAAGATTTCGGTGGTAACAACGCAGGCGGCGTGAGACCTGCACATAATGTGACCACAAAAGTTCCTACTTTTGTGGTTACAGTACATCACCTCACACTACCTTTTCTGCTCCTCCTGTGAAGAAAGAAAATTGAAATGAGTATGCATTAATTTATCACAATAGATAAATAATTTTCATGCAATAAATGTTTTGGTAACTTAACGATTATAGCTTAGGATAGTAAGCTAGAAAGGAAATAGGAAAGACACATACTTGTGTCTCCTGTCCAGCCAATTTCTGTGACCTCCCCCAATATTAATATTAGAATTTCCTTATTAAAGGAAAATCAAAGGAGAAGGGTTCTAACCTCTAGTGTTAGAATTAGTGTATAGTAGCACTGACCCTTTCATAAAAGTATTAATATTGTGAGGTAAAATGTGATCTGATGACTTTCATCAGTGTATTGAAGGAATACTTCACTTCAATATAAGATTGGTCTCAGCAATAGACTGTGAAAGGATACACAGGGTATATTGAAAAATATAAACTACTGTAAAATATATGCTATAGTTTTCTGCCTGCAGTATGTACTATACTGCAGAAATACTGGCTACTGTATAAGCATATACTGTAGTTCAGCCAGCATGTTGCCGGCTAGGCTAGTACCTGGCGGCACCGGTCCAGCCAGCATGTTGCCGGCTAGGCTAGTACCTGGCGGCACCGGTCCAGCCAGCATGCTGCCTGGTAGGTTAGTACCTGACGGCACTAGCTGACAGAGAGAGAGAAAGCATGTAGTTTTTAGTACAATAAATAAGGGTGTAGGTATTATTATTCCTACTGCCTTCCTCCAGAATGGTTGTTCAAATGGAAGGGGGAATAACTCATTCTAGCTTCCATCCAGCCACAAGATCTGCTGCCGGCTACTGCCGGTTTCAGGGATGGGGATGGCAGTCCAAGGGAGGACTGAAGAACACTCAAAAGACAAAATGGTCTCCCACTGGCAGCCGTTATGACCAACACAACCTTTCCCGGAGCCTTGCGTCCACAGAGGAAAGTCGGAGCGGCTATCAAGCCGCCTATGTAGGAGTCCGACCGGCACCACGTTCTACCCAGCACGCGGGGAGATTGTAGGACACCGGCCACAGACATGCTATGGCTAAGCTATTGCTAAAGGACAGAAAGGGGAGGGAAAGGGTCTTGTGTGTTGTGTCGAGAGAAGGCGGCAGGATTGCCGGCCATCTCCAAACACAATTTGAAATGTTGTTTCAATATCGGTGCCATCCTGGGCGGCAGAAGAATGTCAATTCTTCAGCCTAGGGTCTGCTGAAACAAGACTTGTCTTCTAGACCGTAAGGGAGAAGGTGGCGGCATCGTACAACCACTTCACATGCGGACTAGGGAAGCTAGGCCTCCTATGCCTACAACTTTATGCCAGCAGGGGAGTGACTACTCACCCGGCAGCCAAGCTGTCGGCATAAAGACTGAATACTCTGATTTACTGTCATAAAACTAAGCCAGGATACTCACAGGAAAAGGGGGAAGACAGAAAACACTAGCCTATTCAAGCCGGAGTGTACTACTCTATAGCAAGATCAAGATAGGGTTGTCGCCTAATGGCAGCACTCAGAGGGAAGGAGGGTTTACCCTTAACCTCCGAAGGAGTCGAGTATGGAATTATATAATTAATTCTAGGAGATATACTATCTCCTGTTGAATTGATAAAACGATATGCGAGGGTAAACAGGGATAATATATGAAAGCATACTAAAGCGCATAGGTTAGGTTAGCCTAGCGCAGGGCATGATCTCGACTACCTATATCACCGAGACTCTAACGTATACGATCGACACATTTATGAAGAAGAAAATTATTTGCATGATTTTATCTTCACTAGTATAATTTTGCCTAAATAGCTATAATTCATTAAAGCTAAATACTGGGTAGCTGTGTACGGTGTACTTACGAATGAACCTTTTGTAATAAATGAAGAAAACCCATATTCCAACATCTCATTATCCGTCTACATGGGTCATATTGGTGTCAGGTGTAAAAATATGTCTGTGTATGCTGTAAGTGAAGTTGTTCTTTGAGCCGGTGAAATGAAAGTTCAAGAGGCCTAGATACACAAGGACTTACATAGCAAACGCTGCTGCTGCAGGAGATGAGAACGAAGGAGCAGTGGGATAAAGTGTTCCCAATGAAGAATATAGACAGGAAATTAGAACGCAAAAATTGGAAAATTAGTAAGAAAACTTAGAACAGTTTATGAACAGATTCTTGGTTGAACAAGAAGAGGCGCCGCGCGGCGCGCAACCACAGCATATCCGATGTACATAAACGAATTCCAAACACACACAAGTAAAAGTACATATGCATATCCAAGTGAAGATACATAAATCGTAGTTCGAAAGTTGCCAGGACTCCAGGCAAATGTTAGGCCTCTTGATGATCAGCGACCTAACGAAGAGTTTCAATCGATTGATGTGTTTTGGAGAGATTTTGAAGTAGTCACATGTGGGCGGTCGAAAAGAGAAAAAGCTATTCAAGTAATTAGATTGCTGAAAGATGCTCCTGCAATGGAAGTAATGTGTTGGACAAAAGACAGTTTATGAAGTTATACTGAAATAAAACAACGTTTAATTGAGAAGTATGCCTTGCCTGATGCGAGAAAGGGAGACCTAAAAGAAAATTACAAACCCAAAATACGGGAAGGTGAAGCAGTTCTTAGTCTTACAACTCGCATTTTTCGCCATTGCGATTCGTTTGCTACCCGGAGTGCCAATCTCCCAGAAGGTGATAGAAAAGCAGTTGCCCGTAAACCCGTATTTATGTGGTTATTTGTTCGATGAAAACCGTTCGTTAGCAGACATAGTGAGTGCGATACAAAAAATTTTAGACAGTTTGCCAGAAGAAAAAAATGACTGGGAATAACTGGCCCGATTCTGAGAAGTTGGGAGTCATGAGAGGCACTCAACCCCCGAAGAGAGGTAAGGGGGAATTCAGTCAGCAGATTAGCAAAGTCTTCAGATGTTGGTAGTGTGGGAAAGAAGGGGACCGACGAGTGTAGTGCCCTATGCAAGGATCCCCCCGCTGTTACACTTGTCAGGCCTACGGTCATATATCTCGAGAGTTCTCAGCAAAAATCACCCAGGCCAGGCGGGCTGTGGCACACGCACACCTCACCCCGCCCAACATCCGAGGAAAAGGAAACAGAAGACGTGGGAGGCGAAGGAGTTCGATGCCTGCCCCCCCCCCCCCCCCCCCCCCCCCCGCATGACATCACAAGCAGTAGCCGAGAAAGCGGTGACAACGGACATAGTGACAGAGCAGGCACTGAGACCTCCATCGGTACCCCCAACCTCCCCTCCGCAGCAATAGGTATAAGGGGCATTGCAGCTGAGGTCATTAGCCCGTACCCCAAATCTTGTAATGGCCATCTAGGAATGTTAGCAGTTAGGATTGACCTGCCAGATAAATCCATTCGAGCGCTGATCAACACAGGAGCCAGTGTTACACTGATTGAAAAACGATTCTCATCAAACCCACTACAGTAGGCGGCATCCATCGTTCTTGACACGCCAGGTGGAAATAAACTACACATAAACCATACAACAATTGTCAAATTTAAGGTGGGATCTGTAAAGTTTACACATGATTTTTTGTCTTGCCCATCTTGGGAATTCCAGGAATTGAGGCTATTTTAAGAAAGGATTTTATCTCTAATAATCAAATTTGCATTTTGGGGGAGAAAGATACAATGACAGTAAAAGCAGGAGGGTACATTTTGCCGATAGAAAGTCATGAGGGGGTAAGTGCGTGTGTGAGTTCGGAGAGACATGTAACTAAGGTAACAGCTGTACCCGAAAGAGGAAAAGTGTTGTCTCCCCAGACACTTACGAGCATATCATTGACCCCGTGTCGCCCTCTTGCGGAAGGAACCAAGGTCGTTGTTAAACCCCATGACAATAGGGCCCATATGATATTAAAGGGGTTGACAGAAATAAAAGAGAGCAGAGCTGATATAATGATAGTTCATTTGTCAAATAAAAGAGTTGTGTTAGGAACTGATTCTGTTTGTGAATTAGAGTTAGGTGAAATTGCTTATAATGGGATGTTATGAGCCATAACTCCAGCCCGCATAGACAAACACATGCAGAATTTGATTAAGCAAGCACGAAAATTATGTCCGTCAGAATATCAACATGTAGTTAGTGACATTGTCAATAATTATTCCGATGTAATTGCAATTGGAGATGAGCCACCCGGGAGGATTGATTGATTTCCCTTTAGCATTGAAACTATGCAGGCGGAGCCATATCAGGTCAGGGCCTTATAAGGTACCCATTCATTTCCAGGGAGAGATGGAAAGGTAAATTAATAAATTAAGGGAACAAGGGATAATTGAGGAGAGCGAATCCCTTGGGCTTCTACAATTGTAGCTATTAGGAAAAAGGATGGCTCGGTAAGATTGTGTGTTGATTATAGGAAATTGAAGTGTTCTTCATATATCATTGACTAGTGAGGGCGAGTGCGCACCTCCTCCAGGAGTGAGGAGCTTGGGGGTGGGGGGGGAGGTAAATGAACACAATATTCATGAGTATTCCACAAAAACCTATTTGTTTGCATGTTTAGCAATAGCTGCAATTTGATAACGGAGGCAGTAGTTAGTTGCCGGTGAGCACTAAAGTTGATAAGTCCCTCATCTGAGATGGTATTTGTGCAATGTGTTCTTACGAACTAATCTTTTATATATATATATATATATATATATATATATATATATATATATATATATATATATATATATATATATATATAATGCATTCCCTTTGCCCTCAGTCGAAGAATTACTTGTGAAAGTACGGGATAGCAAATATTTTACAACTGTTGATTTAAAATCTGGATACTATCAAATACCCATTCAGGAAGACAGTAAATGTAAAACGGGATTTATAGCTAGCGATCAATTATTTCAGTTTAATTTTCTTCCTTTCAGTGTTAAAAATGCTCCAAGTTATTTTTCTAGAGTAATGATGGCGGTTTTGTCACCCTTAATTGGTCATAATGTTCTTGTTTAATTAGATGATATCACAATTACAGGGAAAACGGCCGAAGAACATAATAACAATATTCGTAAAGTTTTAGAAGCATTGCGACGTAATGGTATGAAAATAAATTTGTCAAAGTGCAAATTTTTCTGTAAACAGGTCGAATTTTTAGGTCACATAATAACCCCAGAAGGTATCCAACCCTGCCCCAGTAAAGTAACAGCTATTACAGATTACCCCAGGCCACGTAACTCTAAGGAAGTAGCTGGGTTCCTTGGGCTCGCTGGGTATTACCGTAAATTCATAAAATGTTTTAGAGAGATAGCGAGACCCTTAGATGCTTTAAAGAAACCAAAAGTTATAAATTGGGGAGAGGAATAAGAGAGGGCCTTTAACCATTTGAAAGCTCCCTTAACTAACAATGAATTACTCGCATATCCTAGATTTGATCACCCGTTTTTAGTGATAACAGATGCGAGTAGTGTAGCTATTGGTGGCGTAGTTTCTCAACGAGATGATAAAGGCAGAGCGAGACCCATTTGCTTTGCTTCCCGGGCGTTGAAAGGGGCAGAAAAGAATTATAGTATATTCGATAGAGAGGCTTTGGCTATTCTTTGGGTTTTAGAGAGGTATCAGTTCTTTTCATTAGGTCAGTCGCTTGAGTTGCAAAGCGATCATCGCCCCTTACGTGATTTGTATTATAAAAGTGATTTGACCTCTCGTCATGCGAGATGGATTGAGAGATTATTAGAATTTAATACAAAGGGTTTTCACCACATAGAAAGTAAGGCTTACAAGGTAGCTGATGCTCTCTCTAGAAGTGCAGTAATAGGAGTAACAACCAGGGCTCCAAAGAGGAACGATTAACGTAACCAAAATAGTGAAGACCCCCATCATAATAGAGAAAATAGAGAATGGGATGACAGTTTTCGCTATGCACATGCAGTAGAGAGGAGAGAGAGAGAAAGAGAGAGAGAGAGAGGAGAGAGAGAGAGAGAGAGAGAGAGAGAGAGAGAGCCGACTCCGGAGAAAGAGAGAGAGATGAATATATGTGGATGACCAAGGACATGACCAGGGGTTTCAAGAATGAATGCCCTGATGAGGCAGGCTTGATTGACTTGGGAGGTTGGGACATAAAAGAAGTCCGAGAGGGACAGAAAAAAGAGGAATGGATAGAAAGAGTGCGAGCAGTGATTAAAGGGGAATCTGAGAGTTATCCGTCATTTCTGAATGTGCCTCGTGAGAAATTTTTTATTGAAAAGGATGTCTTATATTGTGCTTACGAGAAGTGGGAAGGGTAATTTTGTGCACGGGTAGTTCTTCCTCCCTCTTTAATTAAACAAGCCATCCACATTGTACGTGCAAGTCCGTATGCAGGGCATTTAGGGATTGATAGAACATTAAGGAGAGCACGTGAATCCTTCATTTGGTTAGGAATGAAAAAGTCTACAGAGAATTATATAAAAGGTTGTCATGCTTTTAACTGTTTCAAAGAACATAAAAACACTGTACCTGAAGCCAGAAACTGGCCGATAGATCCCATTAAATTCTATAGAGTGCATATGGATGTATTAGGACCATTTCCTACTGGGTTAACACAACATAATGTATTTGTGGATGCTTTTACTCGGTACACTCATAATTACGCAATGTTGGATAAATCTGCAAATTCATTAGCCCAGGCGCTGTGCTCTTTCATTACTAGGTTTGGTTGCCCAAAAATTTTGATAAGTGATAATGGTCTTGAGTTTATGAATAAGGTGGTGAAATCAGTCACGGACTTGATGAAAATTGAACACTTTTCAGTGACCGCATATAGGCCTTCGGCAAATGGCTTAATAGAGTCTCATAATAGAGTAGTGCGAATTTTGCGTTACTTAGTGGCTGATGACCCCCTTCATTGGCACGCCATGCTTCCTACAGCTGAGCTAGCTTTGAACATTGCATATAATGCTTCGCTCAGGGACACGCCTTTCTTTTTGATGTATGGACAGAATCCTGTGTTACCATATACGGTTCTCATTGATTAACAACAATTGCCAAATTATTCAACTGAGCAATACCGTGTATATTTATTAAATTTATTGAGGAGAGTAATGAACACCACTGAAAGGTTTTTGAAAAGAGCTAATGAAAATCACAGCTCAAAGTATGATGGTCGGTTCAAAACCGCACCGGTAAAAGTATTTGTGGGTCCTTGCCAATTAAAGATGGTTAAGTCTAACACAGTTGTGATACAAAGCATTGTTAATGGCGCAGTGTCTAAACATCATCAGGCACACATACATGTGGTATGAAGAGGTAGTTTTCAAGTGTTCCTCCTTACCCATGCATACGTGACATCCCTCGAGTTGATGTGTAGAATTTTTTTTCCCTTGCTATTTTTGTTGTTTGAACAGACCTCATTTCTTCTTTTGACGTGTTTTAAATAAACATGATGATAACAATGTCTTGTGTTGATGTAGCCTAAATTTATACGTAAAATGTTATGGCAATTTTGCTGAGTGTTGAAATACGTCTAACATTGTTGAGTGAACCTAAAAACAATCAGAGGTTAAATAGGCCTAGTGAGATCTGTCAGGCGGATGCTGTATTATTCATGTATTTATATGATTCCTGGTTGCTAGGGCCGGGGCGGTTCCCGAATGGCAAGTGGCTGCGGGATTAAAATTCAGCCATGAGGATATGCAGTGTTAGAGAATGTGTAGATGTGAATACCTTATACTTAATGTTATAAGAGAAGGGCAGGAAGATGAATGATTTTCTCCGGAAAACAGATAGTGACCACCAGTTGAGAGTTGCAAGTGCAAGTGTTGTAGTGATTTAAATTAATGGTGAAACGATGGTAGTGAGATGTGTTGCGAAATTGTGCCGTAAACCCGGAAAAGAAAAATCGAGGGATGAAGGAATATCTATTCCTACCCCTGTCCCGCCCAAGAAGCCCATATTGCCCGCAACCAGAGGGAGGTTATTGATGAGGTTATGTAGACCTGATGTTATGGTTTTCTTTCACTTTGGGTATTCTGTGTTTTGGTTGCAGAGGTCTTAAGAAGAAATGAGTGGAATTATTTGTATTGTTTTGTGTACATTTTTACATGCAATACTTCATTTTTTATTTATTTGTGGAAGATGTGTTGTTTTTTTGGGTGGTGATTTATATATATATATATATATATATATATATATATATATATATATATATATATATATATATATATATATATATATATATATATATTTATGTTGCATTTGTTTTTAGTACATGCCATGCCTATTCTGGGTTGGAGTGTTCTTCATATATCATTGACTAGTGAGGGCGAGTGCGCACCTCCTCCAGGAGTGAGGAGCTTGGGGGATGGGGGGGGGAGGTAAATGAACACAATATTCATGAGTATTCCACAAAAACCTATTTGTTTGCATGTTTAGCAATAGCTGCAATTTGATAACGGAGGCAGTAGTTAGTTGCCGGTGAGCACTAAAGTTGATAAGTCCCTCATCTGAGATGGTATTTGTGCAATGTGTTCTTACGAACTAATCTTTTATAATGAATGAAGAAAACCTATATACCGACGTCTCATTATCCG
>NC_090730.1:95474967-95492467 GCF_036898095.1 Palaemon carinicauda
TATAATATGGATAGAACCTATTATTCTTCATTATTTCAAAAGAAAGGGGATAATGAAACTATGACAACCATGTATTTCATAGTATGAGTAGGAGCGGAGTGAGACGCACAAGTAATAAAATAGAAATTTTATTTCACAATTGCAGGATATAGTAAAATAAATGCAATAAAGGATGTAAAACTAATTTACAATAAATTATAATGTACATAGTAATGAAAGACTTCGCTCTTGAATCTGAAAGAAAATTTCAAATTATTAGAAGGCACAGGTTCCATAGGAACGTCAGTCTTTAATAAGGAAAAAACACATCATGCTCTAGGCATGCGGCACTCATGTGACGACTATGACATTTCACCTTGTAAAGAACAGTCTATGAAAAACACTAAGTGTCCCTGAAATCACTACGTATCACACGAGGGTCAACATAGGCACCCGAAGAGTTAAAGTCCCAAGTAACTCACTGTTCTATGCAGAGTTAATTGCAGGTTTCAGAACACTACCTGCAGCTACCACGAAATGTTTGACTTCATGCACTTGCCTCGCGTAGTGCTTGAAGAAAACACGCGAAGATTTCCAGCCTGTGAAACTCTTGAGGCTTTCGAAATCCATGCTCTGGAAAAAATTCAGAGACGATGCGACTTTTCTAGGATCATGACCTGCGGGTGTACTGTCAGGATCCGCTCTGCGAATGAAGTAGGTGATTCTCGCTCTTAGTTGTTTCAGTGACAGGTCGCTACCCGATGTTTCTCCTTTGAAGAGTTGGCCTCCACCAAAGTCAGAAGTTCTACGAAGATAGACCTTGAGGGTCTCTACCGGACATAGAGAGGCATCTTCTTTCAGGGGGCAGATTCTCCAAGGGCCCCATCTCTTGGTGGGTAGTTCATTTTTCGCGAGAAACGTCGGATCCGGAAAGAGGGTAAGGTCTCCTGAGTCTGTAAACAGGATGTGACCCTCGTCTCTTGATAATGCCACTATTTCACTGACTCGGGCTCCTGAGGCAAGAGCAAAAAGAAATATAACTTTTTGAGTCAGATCCTTGAGAGGGCACGAATCGTTGTCCAAGTTGGAGGCAAAATGGAGCACCTTGTCCAGGGACCAGGAGATAGGTTTTGGTGGGGGTGCTGGGCGTAGACGAGCGCATGCCTTCGGCAGTTTGTTGAAGATGTCGCTGGACAGATCAATCTGGAAGGTGTACAGTAGTGGTCTAGTCAAGGCCGATTTGCAGGTAGAAATCGTGTTGGCTGCTAAGCCCTGTCCATGAAGGTGAATGAAGAAGGACATGCAAAAATCGATGGTGATTTCCGTAGGATTTTTTGCCTTGACGAATGAGACCCACTTTCTCCAGGATGATTCATATTGCCGTCGTGTGGATTCGGTCTTGTATTCCTCGAGGAAGTCTAGACTTTTCTTCGAGATCCCAAACCTTTTCTTCGCGGCTAGGGAGAGAAAATCATGAGATGAAGGTCCCTGACTTTCGATGATGAAGCGAAGACAGTTGACTTCTGTACTTGCTGGGAGAGAACTGGGCCCGGGAGAGGGATCAGCATGGGCTGTAGCTCCAGGACTAGGGGGTACCAATTGCTCCGGGGCCACTTGGGAGCCACTAGGGGCGCTGTCCCTTTGAAGGTTCTCAGCTTGGAGAGGACTTTCAGCAGAAGGTTGGTGGGAGGGAACAAGTAGATCCTGGACCATCTGTTCCAATCCAGTGTCATGGCATCCACTGCTTCTGCCTTGGGGTCCTCGTACGGGGCCACATAACGAGGAAGTTGATTGTTGTCGCTCGTTGCGAAGAGATTAATCTGAAGTTCTGGGACTTGGTGAGAGATGAAGGAGAAGGATCTTGCGTCTAGAGACCATTCCGACTCTATCGGGCTTGTCCGAGATAGAGCGTCCGCCGTCACGTTGCGGAATCCTTGTAGGTGAACTGCAGACAGGTGCCATTTCTTCTTCTCTGCCAGGCGGAAGATTGGGAGAAGCACCTGATTTATCTGGGGCGATCTTGAGCCTTGGCGATTGAGACATCGGACTACCACCGAGATGTCCAGGGTCAGACGAATGTGGATCGAGGGAGGCGGAGAGAAATTCTTCAGAGTGAGAAGGACCGCCATGGCCTCCAAGATGTTGATGTGAAACGTCTTGAATAGGGGAGACCATGTTCCTTGAGCCTGTTGTTGGTGGGAGTGACCTCCCCAACCCTCCAGCGAAGCGTCCGTGTGGATGTTGAGTGATGGAGGTGGATGTTGAAGAGGGATGGACCTTTTCAGGGCCTTTGCTTCCGACCACGGCTTTAAGAGTAACCGAAGTCTGTTTGGGAGCCGTCTCTTGAGGTCTCTTCGAGCGATGGATGCAGAACGTCTCCAGACTCCCGCGGCATCCTTTAGCTGTGCACGCAGCACTGGGTTTGTCACTGAGGCAAACTGTAGAGAGCCTAGAACTCGTTCCTGCTGACGTCTTGAGATCCGTTTGGATTTCAGCAGTTTTTTGACAGACCCTGCTATTTCTTTCCTTTTCTTCTGGGGAATGGAAAGGCGGTGTGACTGAAGATTCCACTGGATTCCTAACCATTGGAACTTCTGAGCTGGAGAGAGGCGAGATTTCTTTCTGTTTATCTTGAATCCCAGGTGTTCCAGAAACTGGGTGACTTTGTTGCAGGATCTTAGACAATCTTCGGGCGATGGAACCCAGACCAGCCAGTCGTCGAGGTAGGCCATCACCTGGACGCCGCGGAGGCGGAGCTGTTGAACGATGGCGTCTGCCAGCTTTGTGAAGATCCGTGGGGCCACATTGAGGCCGAAGGGCATGGCCCTGAAAGCGTAGCTTTTCCTTTGGAGTCGAAATCCTAGGTAGGAGGAAGCGTGGTGGTTCATTGGAACGTGCCAGTAGGCATCCGCCAGGTCTATGGAGACCGTGTAGGAACCTTGAGGCAGAAGGGTCCTTATCTGTTGAAGAGTCAGCATCTTGAACTTGTTGTTTGCTATGAACTTGTTGAGGGGGGATAAGTCTAGAATGACTCTGAGTTTGTCGGAGTCCTTCTTGGGGACGCAAAACAGTCTCCCTTGGAACCTGGTTGACTTTACCCTCCTTATCACCTTCTTGTTCAAGAGTTCTAAGACGTATTCTTCCAGAAGGGGGGTTGACTGTTGGAAGAATTGCTGGAAGGTTGGGGGTGGATGAGTCCAGCTCCAGCCTAGACCCTTCTTGACGATACTGTGTGCCCAGGGATCGAAGGTCCAACGATCCTGGAATTGGCGGAGTCTTCCTCCCACCGGAAGCACTTCATTGCTTCTGGTTTCCCGAGGGTTTGCTACCTCGGCCGCTAGCTCCCTTTCCTCCTCTGCCTCTGGAGGGACGGTGAGATGCATCTCTGCCTGCACCTCTGTTTGAGCCTCTACCTTTGGGACGAAAGGTAGTTGACTGTTGCTCAAAAGCAGGGGTGAAGACCGGCGACTGTGACAGGACCAGTTGGGTGACCAATTGAATGGTCTGCTGTGGCTGAGCTGCCACTTGTGGTGTAGCGGATCCCGGAAACTGCCGTCTCTATTGACGTAGCTGGGGTTTCGGTTTTGTGGGTTTCCTCTTAGGTTGAGGGCCGTCGTCCTGAGAGGATTTCCTTTTCTTCGACATGCCCCATTTGTGGAGAAGGTTCCTGTTCTCCGTGGCGGCCTTGTTGGTGATCTCTTTCACTAGGGAGGAGGGAAAGAGGTGCTTACCCCAGATGTTGGAGGAAATCTGCCTCCGGGGTTCGTGTCTCACTGTAGCACTTGAGAACGCGAATTCACCACAGGCTCTACGAGCCTTCGTGAAGCTGTACAGATCCTTTACTACGGTCGCCAAATGTGTTATGGCGAGGACCATGTAGTAGTCAGGGACCCTAGTGTCACCGCCCATGACTTCGAGCTGTACTTGGAGAGACATAGATGCGGCGAGCCTTTCCTTCGTATCATGGTCATTAAGTTTTGGGAGGTCCTCGTTAAACTGACGACCAGCGACGTCAGGTTCTAGTTTTCCCACTACAAATGTTGACTGGACGTCTTTCCAGTGTCTAACATCAGGGGGAGTAGTCAGGGAGAAGGGCCTGCACTCCTCCAGTGCAGGGCAAGGTTTTCCTTCTTCCACTGCCTTATGCACCGCAGTGAAGGCCTTTTCCAAAAAGGGGAAGGTCGCATCGTCTGGTGCGACGTAGGTCGGGTGCTTCTTGCTAAGCGCCGGTAGTTTTGAGCAGGTGAAGCCCCTACTTTTCACTGTATTGGCCAACATAGCCTGGGCCTTCGGGAGATCGAACACTATAACCTCCTTTGGTTCGGTCTCTTCTTTAGAGGCAGGTTCAGATCTAAGTCGGACGTAACAATCCGGGTAAGCCTCAAAGTTTGGGAAGAATTCCACTTCTTCCAGCGCGATTGAGCCGACCTTTTCGCTTATGAAGATCTTGCCCGTAGTGATCGGCATGTGCTCGGCATACCTCCAGGGGTTAGTATCCGAGCATGCAGGGAGGTCCTTAACCGAAATCCTTTTCGGTTGCTTCGAACTTCCCATGTTGGACCTGAAGAACTCATGCGTCTCTCGGAGTTTCTTATCCATGAGAGCCTCAAGCATCTTGAAGATCTCCTGGGTGTTGGATGGGGTAGGATCCGGGGTAGCGGATGTAGAAGGAAGCGATACATCCGTCAGTGTAGGAGTTAGTGTGGGGGTGGGTGTTGGAGCGACCTCCTGCTCCGACGCAGGGTATTCCACCTGATCTTCCTCATAGTCCAGTTCGTCGCCCATGAGGTTCCTCTCCGTGTTCTCCGACACTTCCGACATACGTTCCACGTTGTCGGAATCCAAACGGCACTCATGCATGGACTGAGCCATGACCACATCCGATTCCACCACTATCTGGACAGTGGGAATCTGATCTTTAGGGACCACTGAGTCTGGTGATGCCTTCGGGAAAAGCAAGGCCCTCAAATCTTCGGTGGCGAGATACGGTCCGGTGGCGTTCTTCTGGAAGCCACGCACCCACTTGCGTAGCTTCTCTCGAGCAGCGTCCCTTACCTCCGCTGAAGGAGGATCGTTGAACGCCTCGACCAGACGGTCCTTGCAGACTGTACAGTGCTGCGGGTCCCAAAATTTCAAGTCGCCTTTCTTGGCGGCGCAGGGGGCGTGGGTCCGACACGCCGTGTGCCCGTAGAAGTGCGGGCGCTTCACTCCACAGAAGTTGTGGTCACATTTCACGTACTCCTCCTGTAAAAGAAAGAGAAAGTGAGTATACGGAAGTCATAGGAGTGACTTATATTACTCTAAAGTTAAATTGTAAGTAGTTAACTTTCAACTTAACATAAATTAAATTATAACATTGTAATGTTAGAGAGTGGAGCGGGAAATGAAGTAGATAGACACATACTTGTGCATCCCGCCTAGCTGGTTACCGTAACCTTATCAGTAGGCAATATCGTTTGTGACCGAGGACACAAGGCAAAAATCTTCATGGATTGCCAAGGAAGGCAGAAGATAATTCTAGCAGAGATTGCCTGATATGTATATCAAGGACTGAGACCAATCAGACCATTATATTAAAATAGGGGGTAGACGAAGACCCCCTATGACACGGGTTCCGGCAACCAGCTGCGCTAAGATACACACAGCATGCTGGAAATTTGTGATATGCAAGAAGACAGCACGGCTGTTAATAGAACGGTAAGACAATACCTATCCATTGGGGTAGCCAAGCTATCTGGTTGCAGTGTAGGGCTATCAGCATGTAGATGATAGCTGGGAGAAGGGGTGCAAGTCTCTTGGCGCCTCCAGAGGGCGCCGGCAGACCGGCGGAACGCCGGAGGCTGCTCCAGCAGAGTTTATGGCATTAGGGAAGACACATAGGGAATTCAGGTGTAATGCCAGCATGGCGGCCGCCGGCAGAAGGTGGCGGCTCTGGCAGCCGAAGGCTGCCGGCTTGGTGACTAGTTCATAGAATAAGGAAGGGAGTTATGGTATACCCAGACCGCCGGCAATCAATGCCGGCACGCCGGAGGCCGGCCCGAAGGACGGACAACCGAAGCTAGTTAGTGTAAGGGCGGGCCATCGGCTATACACCGACGGAAGGTGGCAGCCCTCCGGCACGCGGAGGGCTGTCGACTAGGGAGGGTATCTGAGGAATGTGTCACCAAGGGAGGGCGGTATCGCCGGCGGTAGAGGCGGCAAGGGATCGGCACCAGGACAGGAAGAGAGACAGAAGGAGGGATGGAGGGGTAAGAATACGAACCCCTATAGCATCCCACCTGAGAGAGTGTACCCATGATAGGGGTGAGCCCTATCACCCAATGGCAGGGGTCCGGCAGTCGGCCGGGTGCCAGAGGAACCCAAGGGAGGGTTAGGGTACACTCAAGAGGGGAGGAACCCCTGAGGACAGATCGCTTCCAGTGGCTAACCCCATAGGACGCTATCAAGGGTATATGTACCAGAGCGGCCTGCCCACAGGAGCTCAAGATAGCCCTATCACTCCACCCTAAGGAGGAGTTGTAGGACTAGGGACAGATGTGTATAGGCTAGCCTATGTATAGGCTAGGCCATACCAAGTGATAGGTGGGGAGGGGGGAGAAGAGGGGTCTTCCAAAGGGGAGGCTCTGTACAAAAACAGCCACCAAGGAAGGGAGGATGCTCCCTAGCCTAGAGTAGGTAACCTGCATGAGAACGGTGCATGGGTACCATTTCAAGCTAATAGTACAGAACTAGCCCCCACCGAGGCCTAACCTAGAGAAGGGATGTTAAACCCCAAGCTAGGTAGGCTGGAAGGGTGTCCGGACAATTCGGTCCCGGACAATTCGGTCCTGGACAATTCGGTCCCGGACAATTCGGTACTAGGACAATTCGGTACCAGGACAATTCGGTACCAATTGATTCTTATAATATGGAAAAAACAGTATTTTTCCAATTTTTTTCGTTTCTAAAATTCCTATCTGTTCTAAGCATTACTTTCAACAGAAAATTTTTACTTTTGTTAGTATAGATATAAAAAAAGTCTAATTGATTTATCCTTGCGTGTGCGATAAATAAAAAAAATACTTTTTTAGTTTCTTTATTATATAGAAAATAAAACAGTAAAAACCATACATTTCTTATGTTAAAAGTATTTATATAAAAATAAAATAGTAAAAACTATACATTTCTTGTCGTTAAAAGTATATAGAAAAATTTAAACTTTAATATTATGAGCGATTGCTTTAAGGAACTGCATTCTTTCAGCTTGATTATATTTATGTACTAGGTGAATGATACGCTTGTGACAGTCCCTGTACTTCTTTTTTTTTTACTGGTTCATCCCCGTTTCGTATCATTTGTAATTTGGTTTTTGCCAAACTCTCTTCTCTTTTGAGGGCTTCAATCAATTTCCAAATATTTGGATGCATACTGGAGACACTTGCTATAAATGTACTGTGAAAACCTTCCAAATTATTAATTGTACGCGATTCTCCGTTCAAGCATCGGTGAAGAGCATTCCAAGATTCTATTGAAAATTTTGGATCAAGTCTCCTCCTTCTGGTACATCTCCCTCTCACTGGTCCTATATATGAATTTTCAAAATAAGAGACAATAGGTTTAGGGATATCATCATCATCAACCAATTCATCAAAGGCATCCGCAACCTGATTTACAGGTAAAAATGCTAAGGCTATAAAAAATCTTAATTTAAGACTGAATATGTCATCTTCGTGGGAACGTACCTTAAAACCTTCAGCTACAACATGTCTATAAATATTTTGTCCTAAATGAAATTAGCAAAAAGAAATATTTGTTCCTGGAAACGTATTTGAAAATGCGTTTTCCGCTGCTTTTTCGAAGTCTATTATCATATCTTCTGGCCCCTCGTTATTCACTAATTCTTTCACTTTTTGGAAAAGGCGCTCATATGTATTTTGAGACTTATCAGGTAAGAGGGCAAAGAATCTAGGAGCACTGAAGTTCTTAATTTGTATATGCAAGACATATAATTGGAAAAATATAACAGGACAGCTCTTAAAAGTTCCATCTGCGTGAATGATGGGGTGAAACTAGACTAAAAAGTCTGGAATAAAGAAACTAATAAAGTCGTTTTGATTATATTTTTTTTTAAACTAAGGGAATAACCAAACTAATCGTTTAGTAACAAAGTAGTTAGGTGGATTGTTTATGCTATTTGTAAACAACTAGTGAATAACCAAACTAAGTAGTTAGGTATTTAGGTAATATCATATATAAATAATTCATAATATGTAATATAGAAATATCATATTTTTCTGATTTAGACATTTAAAAAAATGACAAGCCTGGTACCGAATTGTCCTGGTACCGAATTGTCCTAGTACCGAATTGTCCGGGACCGAACTGTCCGGGACCGAATTGTCCGGGACCGAATTGTCCTAGCACCACTACATATCACAAGTTGCAATGAAGGTCAGGTAACCTAACCTCAGCAACCGAGGAAGGACAGGCCGTTCCTCTTTCTCGGACACAACCCTAAGGGGGGATCATTCCCTTAGGGAGGACAGAGAAGCGATAAATACTCTGATACGGACTTGATCCCCTTACGTGGTAGGGGGAGCAAGGCCAAACAGGGGGAATGCCCTAAGGCAGGGGGTGAAGGAAGCATATAGGGGTCCTACATTTAGGTTAGGTTAGAAAGGCACACTATCAAACCGATCCCCTATATGATCCCTGAAGGCGAAAAACACTTGCATCACAGTAAACAGTATCATAAATAATGCCACTATCTTCATAACTTAACCTAGGACCACTGGAATATATCATGCATGAACACTGGTGCTAGGCAATCTGGCCTAGGGGCTAAGCTTGCAATCTAGTATGGGGTCAGGCGATGACCGAATAAAAGAGCGTTAAAACACGATATATAAAGTTCCTAGCTATGAAGACTAAATAACTAACAATATCAATTAGTTAAGAGGCCGGATAAAGCTGTTCAGGCTAGCTAAATAAGGCATGCAGGGAAACAGTGACGCCATAAAATGGCGAGACCGGTAGTAGCACAGCTCCGCCAAAAAACATGAAATATCTCGAAAAGTATAAGTTACTTTATGGTCAGAGCTTATTTAAACAATACTGGGACCTGGTACTCAACTTTCCAGAAGAAGGCGAGGCTGAAGGTAGCGACATTATGAAGATGCAAGCCGATGAAAAAGCACAAGGGAAAATCCGTCATAGCAAGGAAAGCTACTAAAAGAAGGATGAGGACGGACGTGACGTCATTTAGCAATGGCGCCCGTTTGTTTACGTTTTGAGTACCAAAAGTAGCCACGGACGAGTATAGCTGTGGAACGGCTCCCCAGCTATTCTCCGCCCCTCCATATCGAAGTGTTAACTCTATATGGGGTGCAGATAGGTATGTGGCGCGTTAATACATGCGTCCCCTGTTGATATACGATGTCTTAAAAGGAAACCTTTAGGATACTCGCTCCAGAAATTAGAATTCTGTGATAACCTGTGGTTAAATTCTCTGGGAATATCTTAGTAGTTAATATACCCAAGGAAGCTACCAATAAGGAACCTTCCATCAGGACGCCATGGCTTGAGCCCATATATATATATATATATATATATATATATATATATATATATATATATATATATATATATATATATATATATATATATACACATAGACATATATGCGTAAAAATCACAGGAAAACGTGATGCTCAGATGCAGAAGAACCACAGGGAAAATGAAAATACAGAATATACACTTGAGTCCTGACTAGTTTCGTGATACTTCCTCAGAGGACTGATTTATTGAGAGAGGTTTCTTACAATTTATAGGGAAAGCAAAAGTACGAACATACATATAGAGATTTAGAGAACAATGACACTCCCTTACCCGCTACCTGGGCTTGACTCAGGTGTAAGGAGGAGGAGTCCGTAAGCTCGTTAGACACCTGCTAAAAAGGGTCATTTCTAGTGGCGGGTATATTCTTGTTTTCTTCTTATTTTACTTTCATTACAGTTATTTATATGTCAATGCGGTAGCCTTATCTATATAAATACATAAGCAAAACATACACAAAAATACAAATACATACACATATATACATATATATATATATATATATATATATATACATATATATATACACACATACATACATATACATATATATACATATATACACACATACACATACATATACATACATATACACATATACATATATATATACATACACATACAAATACATATACATATACATAAATACTTACACATACACATACATATACATACACATACATATACATACACATACATATATGCATATATATACACATACATATATACATATATACATATATACACATACATACCTATGCATATATACATTTATATGTATACAACATTAATATCATAAACATATAATCATGTATATATCAATACTTATATCTAGCATAACACTATATAGTGCCAATATACTTATGCATACTATATAAAATAATTGTTTCCTTTAATGAATGGTAGCTTAGGTCTAAATATTAATTTCACACCGACGTTAATTATTCACAATACATTCAATTCTACATTAAGTGGTTAATGCTTTCCCTATAAATTGTAAGAAACCTCTCTCAATAAATCAGTCCTCTGAGGAAGTATCATGAAACTAGTCAGGACTCAAGTTTATATTCTGTATTTTCATTTTCCCTGTGGTTCTTCTGCATCTGAGCATCACGTTTTCCTGTGATTTTTACGCATAAATGGATACCACGTACTCCTTCCAGACTTTCTGTACGACTTTCCCTATCTTGGTATATATTATTAGAGAATTTACAGACGCCCTCACACGCGCCCATACTACTAAAGAACACCTGCGGTTTCTTCGTGAATGCTGGGAGGAACAAGTCATTCCGAAATGCATGATAACGAAATCCCTATTGGAAATAGAAGATCAACCATTTGGTGATATACAGAGAAGTATATTAGAAAAGCATATAAATTCAATGAAAATTAAAAACCGAAGAGCGTTTGAAGACCTAACAAGAAAAAGGAGACATTTTGAAGCCTCAATACCAACGGATTGGAAAGACTCACTTCGAGGTTTCTGCTATGGAGAAATGAACGAAAAAGTGTATAGAAAACTCAAACAAAAGCATGACACGAAACTCAATGCACTGATAGAAAGCAGCCCGTGGACTACAAACGTTAATCCAGAATGTGTGGTTAATTTGTCAAATAAAATTCTAGATAAAAATGTGAAGTGTGCCTTGGGATACGGTTTAAATTTCTCGATGTCATCAAGTGCAGTGAATAGTGTAGAAATTACAAATGGAGTGTGTAACCTGGAGAAATTCAGTGATATTTCTGTAGAAGAAGTAAATATGATTAAGGGTATTATATACAGCAATATGAAAAAACCAGTGGTTCCAAATTGCCCAAAAAGATTCAAGAGAGCAATTGCCGAATTGAAGCAAGATAGAAATATTAAGTTGACAAAAGCCGATAAATCTGGAGCACTGGTAATCTTGAATAAAAATGATTATATAGAAAAAATGGAAAACCTCTTGAGTGATGAAAACACATACATGGAATTGAGAAAAAATCCAATTGAGTTTGTGAATAGTAGTTACAACAAAAAAGTGAAAGAGTTATTAAAAGGGAATGAAGATCTGATAAAAAAGGTTTGTACAATATCACCAACATTGCCATATATGTATGGAACTATTAAAACTCATAAGCCAAATTATCCAGCTAGGCCAATAATTAGCTCTGTAGGTTCAGCAGCATATAAATTATCTAAGTACCTTGTGAATATCCTCAATCCTTTAGTTGGCACCATCTCATATTCAAATATAAAAAATAATGTAGACTTGATTAACAAACTGAATGAAGTACAGATCAACAGTACCTGTAGGCTTGTCAGTTTTGATGTAGTCTCACTATTCACAAAAGTACCTATTGATGACATGTTGGAATTTTTATCTGAAACATTAGATAATAGACAATTGAATCTACCATTCTCCATACACACTTTAATAGAATTAATTAAATTATGTATAAAAGATTGTAAATTTGAATTCAATGGGAGATTTTATGCACAAACTTTTGGTATGGCTATGGGAAACCCTTTATCCCCAGTATTGAGCAATCTATATATGGAATTTTTTGAAAGCAGAATCGTAAATAACATCATACCTAATAATGTAAAATGGTTTCGATATATTGACGACATAATATGTGTGTGGCCAGGAAATGAAAATTTAGATAACTTTCTTCTTAGATTGAATAGTTTGGTACCATCAATAAATTTCTCTATGGAGCTGGAGAATAATTGTACCCTACCTTTTTTGGATTGTCGCATACATAGATGTAATAATAGTCTCAAGTTCAGTGTATACAGAAAACCAACGAATATCTCGGCATATGTCCATTATTACTCAAACCAAGGCAACAAAGTTAAGAAATCTGTATTTACTTCTATGTTTTTAAGAGCATTCCGAGTCTGCAGCCCTGAATATATTGATGACGAAATAAATGGTATTAGAGCAATAGGTAAAAAACTAAAGTATCCTGAAATTGTGTTAGATGATGCCCTAAGAACAGCAAAAAAGACTTTTTTCGGTAATGATAACAGAAAAAACTATAACACACAAAATTTACTTGTACTACCTTATTGTGATTCATTTAAAGAAATTCCCCAACTGTTAAAAAATTTCAATGTAAATGTAGCATTTAAGAGTAAAAATACAATAAAAACAGCCTTAATAAAGAATTCTCCTGACATTACCAAGGGATGTGTATATCGTATTCCATGCAATGCTTGTGAAAAATACTATATTGGTCAAACTGGTAAAGCCCTAGAAAAGAGAATTGAACAACATAAGAAAAGTGTCAGGTATGCTCAAGATAATAATGCACTCTTTGCCCACGTTAGAGATAAAAATCACCCTATTAATTGGTCAGGTGCAAAAAAATTGGTTCATTCAAACAACTTAGTAGAAAGAAACATCATAGAGTCCAGTTTCATAAAAGAAACCTTTGAAAACAACTTGAATATTGGTCATGGAATGTATAAACTCGACGCCTTTATATGTAAAGAGATTTGTAAACTATATAAAAAAACATTAACCACTTAATTTAGAATTGAATGTATTGTGAATAATTAACGTCGGTGTGAAATTAATATTTAGACCTAAGCTACCATTCTTTAAAGGAAACAATTATTTTATATAGTATGCATAAGTATATTGGCACTATATAGTGTTATGCTAGATATAAGTATTGATATATACATGATTATATGTTTATGATATTAATGTTGTATACATATAAATGTATATATGCATAGGTATGTATGTGTATATATGTATATATGTATATATGTATGTGTATATATATGCATATATGTATGTGTATGTATATGTATGTGTATGTGTAAGTATTTATGTATATGTATATGTATTTGTATCTGTATGTATGTATATATATATGTATATGTGTATGTGTATGTATATGTATGTATATATGTATATATATGTATATGTATGTATGTGTGTATATATATATGTATATATATATATATGTATATATGTGTATGTATTTGTATTTTTGTGTATGTTTTGCTTATGTATTTATATAGATAAGGCTACCGCATTGACATATAAATAACTGTAATGAAAGTAAAATAAGAAGAAAACAAGAATATACCCGCCACTAGAAATGACCCTTTTTAGCAGGTGTCTAACGAGCTTACGGACTCCTCCTCCTTACACCTGAGTCAAGCCCAGGTAGCGGGTAAGGGAGTGTCATTGTTCTCTAAATCTCTATATGTATGTTCGTACTTTTGCTTTCCCTATAAATTGTAAGAAACCTCTCTCAATAAATCAGTCCTCTGGGGAAGTATCACGAAACTAGTCAGGATTCAAGTGTATATTCTGTATTTTCATTTTCCCTGTGGTTCTTCTGCATAGACATATATATGTATATATATATAAATATATATATATATATATATATATATATATATATATATATATATATATATGTTTATTTCAAATAAGCCATATATATTAATACATTAAAGTCTGGATTCTCTTATCGACCTCGGGATCAGAGACCCAGGCGGAATCACCCAAAGACTAAAGTATCAGACCGGCCGGTGGTTTCGCCTGGGTCTCTGATCCCGAGGTCGTTAAGAGAATCCAGACTTTAATGTATTAATATATATGGCTTATTTGAAATATGAAAAACACATTTAAATGTGCAAAAATTTATCATATATATATATATATATATATATATATATATATATATATATATATATATATATATATATATATATATATATATATATATATATATATATATATATATACAGGGGTCGGCAACCTTCTGAACGCAATGTGCCCCTTGATAATAAATACCATTATTTTTACTACCTGGCGTGTCAGTTGTTATCTTTAAGCCCTATATAGTAAAATTAAAATTATAACTGTTCAGTATGTAGGGACAATTTTTATTATAACGTATTTTCCTAAGCATACATAACATAAATGTAGTAATTTTGTTGCATTTAGTATTCTTTGTAACAAAAATATCTTATATTATAAGTTTAAACCTCACCATATCAATGACATCCTTGACCTTCCTTCCAAAAGGGCAAAGATTAAATTCCAGATGAATATTTGGACATCTTGAGTTATACACAACCCTCAGAGTGATCCATTGTAAGCCGGCTGCGATGGGGGCTGAGGATGTGTTTCATATGTGGAAATAATTTTCTTGATGAACTATGGCCATGCATTGCAATTTCAGAATGGATTGCCCAATTTTATCCTCAACCATTTTGTAAAGTCATACCATAACAGGAGTATTATCTGTTGTAATGATGAGAAATCTTCTTTATGTCTTCCTCTCTGTTCTCAAAATGGTTAGTGAATACCTTCATTATGTATTCTCCCTTGGTTTTGTCATACGCAGGTTCAAGACATCATAGCTCTTCGTGAACATCTGTGTCATTATACCGGTAAAAACAGCCAAGCAGGGAATTCCATTAATATCCACGCTTTCATCCAGGCACACTAAGCACATGTTTACTTCTTAAAGTAACCAATTATTGCTGATTTACATTATCAGTCATTTCATGAATACGTATCACCATGGTGCTAGCTGGGACATACATGTCTTTTATAACTGAGATGGAAACTTGTCTGTTTGATATGATATCATATATAACATCAGAACACTCTAGGAAAAGTGTTTTTAAAAAAATATGCATCAGTAAGTTTTTCCATGCTCAGCAATAAACAAAACTAGTTTGCAATGGCTTCAGTTTCACTGTTTTTCCTAGCATCCAAGATGTTATACACATTACTTTTTTTCTCATAGCTGCATAGCGGGTAACTGCTTTCTTAATGGCCTCATCTTTGTCAGCACTATCCTTAAAAGGCTTTTTTTTTTTTTTTTTTTTTTTCAAAGTATGGTTTAACACTCTGTGTGCAACTTATGACCTTTTCGCTGTAAAGAGCACATAAAGCATAATCATTATGTTGATTAAATCCAAAGTCATTTGCCCATGATGACTGAAATGTTCGGACATCTAACTTGAGTTTTTTCACATTAGCCATGGTGACAATAAACTAGAAATACTCACTGAAACAGCAGGGATCATATACTCAGTTAGCTTAATCAAGATCTCAAGGAATTTTAAAAGGGACCATCGTATTCGTGTTGATCGTCACCTATCTTAGGAAAGGGAGCAGAGATAGATAGATAGATAGATAGATAGGTAGGTAGGTATATTGATAGATAGAAAAATTAAAATAATTTAAATAATGAAATAAATAATGTAAAATATGAAGACAAAAGTGATGATGCACAATACACATTCTCTCTCTCTCTCTCTCTCTCTCTCTCTCTCTCTCTCTCTCTCTCTCTCTCTCTCTCTCTCTCTCTCTCTTTATTTTTGTAGGATTTCTTCTTTGCTCCTTGGAATCAAATACCGTGCCATAGACAAGCACTCCTCGTGCGAAGTCTGGCCGACCCCTGATTTATAGGCTATAATATATCAGCTATATTGTTCATATTTACGCGTTATAGAAAATATTTTTATATATCTATACTACATTCGCGTGTGTGTTTGTTTAATTTGAATATAAAAATGCGTATTTCTTAGACTACGTTATTTTTCAGAATTTCGAGATTGTTGTTGTATTTGCGTAAAGTGGCGTTACAATAGTATAATATACATTTATGATTTAGGTCTTGAATTCATAATAACACTGCTGATCATTACAAAAACAGAGTTTGTAAGTGAATTAGATATCATTTTGCTGTGTCTATTTTAAAAGGTTTAGGTTAGAATAATAGATAACCTTAAGTGGTATACAAAAGGAAGCAATGTGTATTTCCTAGCATGTCTCACCACTTGCATATTAACCACATTTTTCTTTCTCTTTACTTTAGTTTGCATTAATATTTCGTATGAAATTTCCCAATAATATCATTAAAGTGATTACTTATTTCTTCATTACTTTTTGTTGGATTTCGTTGCATCTTTAATTCATAATTGGAAATACGTTTCTATAGGGGTTACGAAATTAAATACAGTATTCGCAGTCTGAGATCAGTTCTTACGTTAACCACTATTCTAAACAGGAAAAAAAATAGGTTCGCGGTACGGACTTGCAAATATTTACATATAAGAAAAATTATTTTTATTTATTGGGGCAAGGGTAACAGTTGCTGAAATGAAAACAAAAGTTTGATGTCTGAAGTTGACCTAATACCTATACCAAACGTTAGACGATATTTTTATATATACAAAGCTTCTCATTCAAGATTTTATCAATTGTGAGCACTACTTATTTTTGGTGTTTTACCAACATTTATGGAGTTATGTCAAAAGTTTGTCGTGTTCAGTAATTCTCTGGGACAATTGGACAAATGCAGTAGATTCTTCCGGCGTTTGGTAATGTTCTCTTTGGAGAAAATAACATTTATTGTAGCTTAAAATCGTTCGTTAATTAGATTGATGAATTCTTTATTCTTACAATAAGGACACATCCCATCTTTATTTTACTATATCTGAGATTCTGCCTCGGCATTATCACTGTGTAATTATTAAAGTTGCAATATTATACATTGCCTTAACATTATCCTTTTACAATACTCATAAAATAGACTGGGCATGGTCACGAATCCAACCATGAAATTTTCCCGAAAAAAATATATTTATGGGCAAAACCGATCTGTTAAACCAAATTTTTAAGATTCATCCCCCCCCCCCCCCAAATTTCCTAGTTTTTATATTATCTAATATTTCGCTGATATTGGAGAGAGAGAGAGAGAGAGAGAGAGAGAGAGAGAGAGAGAGAGAGAGAGGGGCGCTACTATTATCATTAAAGCAAAGAAAAGGAAGAAAACTGTTAAGAGAATAATTAATATGGAGATGTATTATATAACGTATTTTTCCTAGTTATCGTATGCAGCTTACAGCACAGTAAACATCTATTGTATTAGACACTAGATATTGAGAGAAAAGACTTCC
>NC_090730.1:95497467-95512467 GCF_036898095.1 Palaemon carinicauda
CAAGTTATATTTTAAAAGGAATCTCTAGTTTTGAAGATCTTGTGAAGATAGCGTACACAATATTTTGGAAATAATAGTTTTCCTTAATATGGAAATGACAACAGCCAAAAGCAGATGGGGATATGAATTAGATTACATATTCTGTAGCCTTGGTAAACATTTTGCCGCTGAATGCATACAGCGTATATTGCTTTATATTCCATGGAATGTGTGGTTTTAGTTCAATTTGATTTGTTTGTAGTTTGCGGTTTGTGAGCAGGAATTAATTAAAATGTTGTTTGGAGCTCCAAGAACACTTCACTGAAAGTTGGCATCATGACTCGATTTAAGAGAAATAGAAATATAACGTTTTGTTTACTCAACCACGTTTCAAATATTCAAATCTTAAAGAAAAGAGACAAACACAATGACCGAATATTTTGATAATCAAAATTAAGGATTGATCTTATATAGAAAGTCTGAATGCAGGCTACAGTTACTCTCACCTCTAGTAATATTACCTGATGTCTTAGAATGCTTCTTTGTTTTCTCTACATATGCTGTTTCAATAAACTTTCATTGTTACAATTATAACGAGCGTTATTTTTTTAGGTATGCACCAGTTTTATTCCAACTGTGATTAAGTTGTAGAATTATCTTCTTAATCAGCTAATTGAATCGGTAGAACTTCAAAAGTTTTAATCTGCAGCAAATCATATTATATTGAACTGGCTAACATAAATCTCTTATTATAGATCTGTTTTATTGCTGTTACTGTTCTTAATATTTATTTTAATTGTTCATTTCTTATATAGTTTATTTGTTTCCTTATTTCCTATCCTCACTGGGCTATTTTTCCTTGTTTGAGCCCTTAGGCTTATAGCATCCCGCGTTTCCAACTAGGGTTGTAGCTTCGCTAACAAGAAGAAAAAGAAGAAGAAGAAGAAGAAGAAGAGTAGTAATAATAATAATAATAATAATAATAATAATAATAATAATAATAATAATAATAATAATAATAATAAGGATCTAGATACAGTTGAAGAATGAACTGGTTGCAAAATTCTTTTGAAATATGAATGTACGTAAATGAATTTTTATTAAAAAGACATAAAAATATGTAAGTTAATTATTTTCAGTAGATATCGAGTCTTTAATAGCGGAAATACACAGGGCACATCTGGTTATCAGAAATATTGAACTTCCTAAATGATATAACACTTGTCACAAACAGTTGCTCAGATGTTGAAAGGGTTAACCGTTTAGTATTCAGGCACCTCGCAAACGAACCTGGAAGGTTGTTATACTTTCACAATAGCAGTGATTAATACCAGAACTCTGTAAAACTTGTTGCCTAGAAGACACAGTTCGTCTTTGGTTCTCTTGCTTCATTATAATACAGTTTTGATTCTTACTTTCAAGCAGAAATGGTGCGAAAAAAATTTGTTCCACTAAACGTAAAACTGTTGAAGGCAAGTGTAAGATTAATGGAAATTTAGCATATTGGATGAATTTTGAACAAGATTGCTTGGTTGCTGGTAGAAAGGTTGAGGTGGAAAAAAGAGCATAAGGAAAATTTTTTCTTTTATGATATAGCACAAAAGACCTGAAAAGTAAAAGGAAAAGCGGTATATATGTTGAAAAAAAAGGCCATAGAAAATACTTTTGAAATAACAGATGAAAAAAGACAAATTAAATTCATAAACTAATTAAATTTTTTATGTAAGAGAATATACGTGAAATAGATAATTTGTGCATTCTTGGATTTTTTTTTCCGCAGAGGTTGTGTATAGCATAGAGGAGAAATTTTTTATTTAAGCTGAATGTGATAGAATATGGAGACAGCATGAGGATAAATTTTGTGTAAACTGTGTTCGAGACAGTGTATGTTATGTATCCATGGCTGAAAATATTTCAATAATTGGAGTGACGGGAAAAGTCAGGAAAAGGATTAGGTTTAGTGCAAGATTTACTGATTAGGGATAGCGATGAAAAACTGAAGGCATAGTGAAAGATATTAAAAGGTTTCAAAGTTAAAAAGAAAGCTCAAATCATATATGAGTAAATAGGAATCAGGAAGATGCAGCAGTAAATGGCAAGATAAAGAATGGAAGATCATAAATCGTGAACTTTTATGGGAATACGTGTAACATGATAATGTGCGAGGTGGTTGTTAGCTGCTGAAGGAGAGGCGAGATGAAAGCAAGTAAAGTTTATTTAACAGATAACAAGCCTTATATACAAGCAGCTGTGGGCAAGAATGTCACAAAAATTCAAACCAACTAAACATGCAATGGGAAGCTTAAACAGGTCATTCAATTATCAGTGTGGGAGAGAGTGAGAGATAAAAAAGCAATAGCATTACATTGTAGGAGGCTGTATGAAACACGTGTGGTACATATGCCATACCTTAAAAAAAGACAAAAATGTGAAATAGGAGCCCTGCTTTAGAGAGGTGAACTGTAGGTGAGTCATCCTGTAGGAGATAAGCAGGTTTTAGGCGATTTATGGAGATCTAGTCTTCTTTGCACAAGATTGTTGATTAAGAAAGCCTTCGGTGTACAGGAGGATTATGAGGAAAAGGCCTGTGTAAGGGGTTGTCGGCGGTAGTTTTTTCATGTTGTTGCGCAGGAAGACGTGTATTACACTATGTAAATCTTTCGGTGTGTGTTGCCTCGCTATGGGCTTAAAAGTCTGGTGGTATGGAGCAAATTTCCCCACGATGTGACGTAGATGCTGGAGATTGTTAGAGAAGGTCGTAGATGGAAAAAATATAGCAGGGACAACCAACGGGTTGCCATACACCATTTCAGTTGCCAAAACCTTCAGGGCATCCTAGGGAGTGGTCTTTAATCGCAGGAGGAACCAGAGATGCTGTGTAAACCAGTTGGAGTCATTGCAGTGGGACATCAAAGCTGCATTGAGGGTGCAATGAAACGGATTTTGATGTAGGAAAAATCTATTTTTGGGTGAAATAGCCATATCGTCCTGATGGAAGTTCCTTTAGGCAGCTTCCTACCGTATAATATTCTGTGAGCAATATTACAAGAGATTTATCGTCAGGTATCACAGGGTTTTAATCCCCGGAATGACTATCCTAAGATATCATGCATAATCAGTGATGGATCCATAGATATCCATTAATATCTGCACCCCAAACAGACTTAACCCAGTCTAGGAATCTAAGGAGGAGGATAGGTGAGGAGCCATTACATATCCTCTCCCTTCATAGTACTACTCCCCCCTGATAAACTCATTCCACACAGCAGCGCAACAACCGTGAGAAGAGGCATCCGACGAGGAATCGGGGAGGGACAACATAACTGGTGGGCCCTCAGGAGGACATGGCTATCTCACCCGAAAATAGATTTTTCCTACGTCAAAATCCGTTTTTGGGGCTCGAGCCGTGTCGTCCTGATGGAAGTGTACCAAAGAATTACCTATGCCTCAGTAGGAAGCCTCAAAGGTAGAGGTCCCAATACCGAAATGCACTTACAGGATAACCTCGTCAAGGCATATGTATCATTCTCAACTATATATCCCAGAAAAGTTCGGAGGCAGAATTGATAAGCATGATGGTCCGACAAAGAGGCGATAACGACCCAAGGGACCACCCTCCGCAATTGGAAAAAAACATCTCATGCTAGTCTCGGGTACTCTAAGGAGGCTGAAACTAAAGGAGGCACCAAAGGTGAGGCGTATGTAACCAAAACTCGCCTTGAGATTAAATCCAATTATGTTCAGAAAGGATGATAATGAGAAGGCACACTAAAGATAAAGCCACTACAGTAATTATGATTATAATAGTAAGGCGTAAAAGTAAAAGTCATGGAACAATTCACAGCCTTTTACTCACAATAATCAGTGCCAAGGTAAGCAAGTAACCATCATTAACCTCACATGGAAAATTTTTTGTACAAAATAAATGCATCCCGTCCCTACCCTTACATAAGGTAGCATAAGGTGGCAAATACATGACATAAGGAACCATAGGAAACTTAAGACAAGGTAAACCCGATGAAGAAACACATGATCCCGCCTGTACCAAAAAAAAGGGTTAATCACCCAAAGCAAATGAGATATAGCTTAACGACATTTAGACAGTTAGGCTGTAGCACTGAAGGAACATACAAAGCATCGTAAAGACACCTGGGAACCTGAAAAGGAAATGATGAAGTGCATTTTTCCTTTTATCCTTGAAGCAAAAACCTCTGTATTCTCATTGTTAATAACAAGCTGAAGGAGTGCCCTAGGACGCATTGTGGGTTACGTCATTGCCACGGGTTTGATAACACTCCTGCAACCACCACAAAATGACGTGTCTCCTTCAATTGCTTCATATAATGCCGAAGGAAACCCAAGTGGACTTCCGACCAGTATATGTCTGCAGTCACTCAATGGACATATACTGGAAAAAGATCAAGAAGAAAGCCACATCTTTAGGGCCGAGACCCGATGTCTTACGAGCCGGGTCTACTTTTCATATAAAGTAAGTAATCTTACTTCGTAACTGGTTTAGAGACAAATCATACCCCACTGTATCATTTTGAAAAAAAAAACTAACCTTAAGCTGCACTGTTCTCAGCAAATACACTTTTGGACAAAGGAAAGGATAACTTTGAAGGGGAACTATTTTCCATAGACCCCAAGGTGAAAAGGGAAGTTCATTTTTAGTCAGAAAAGTGTGATCAGAGTATAAATTAACCTCATCATCATCTACAAATTCGACATGGTTCTCCTCTCTAGAAATCGTTACAATGTCACTAACCCGAGCATCGGAAACCATTGCAATTAAGATGACTTTCTGAGTGGGATAAAAAATACAAGCCTTTTGATTGCCAATGTTCGAAGCGAATTGCAAAACTTTGTCCAAAGACCAAGAGATAGCCTTCAGTGGAGCCAACAGCCATAGCCTTCCACTAACCTTCGGAACTTTGTTGAAGAGATACGGGTAAAATTCGACATCAATGGCGTATAGTATAGATCTAGTGAGGGCTGAATTGTACGACAAAAATCGTGGAGGAAGCTAGACTTTAAACATGCAAAGTAAGTTTGAAACTTAAAAAAAAAGTCCATAGTAATCAACCCTGGATTTATGTCTGACATATCTGACCCATTTGGTCCATGAAGTTTCATACTGAGTCATGGTATTAGACGACTCATAGTTTCCGCAAATACTCACTTATCACGTTGAATTTTCGATCTCATTCCCAGGAATAGGGTGAAATCAAACATGAGGTGAGGATTGTACGATCTCCATGATGAAGCATAAACAATCCCCTGCTGTCCCTTCTGAGACACAATCGGGTTGGTCTCAGCACAAGTTGGGATTGAAATCCGTAACCATGGGAAACCAGTTGCTCATTGGCTACCAAGGAGCCACCAGAGCTGCCATCCTTTGAAAGATCTAAGCCTGTCCAAAACCTTCACGAGGAGGTTATACAGTGAAAACAGGCCAATCGTCGTCCAATAACTCCCATCCAGGGACATTGACGAACTTTATTTTCTATGCCCAATGCTGCTTGAACCAATTTCGGTGCTACCTAGCAGGGAAATATCATGCTGAAACTCATCGCAAACAGATCCACTTGAAGGCCAGAGATTTCATCTCATTGAAGGAGAGATGTTGACAAATGCCAACCTTTCTTCTGATCCAACATAAAGACCGTTATCATTGCGTAGTTCAATTAAGGAGACCTCAATTCTTGTCTGTTGAATCAATAGACTATAACCCTGTTAACGAGGTTTAAGTGGATATGAATTTTTCCTTCAGGAATAGTCTCATGAGGGACAAGAAGACTCCCATGGACTCCAGAATATTGATGTGGTGTTGTTAAAATTTCTGAGACCAACAGATTTGCTCTTTCTTGGGTGGGTTATGACCCACTCAACTATCCAACGAGGCGTCCGAACAAAGTTTCACTAATGGAGGAGGAAAGCGCAACAGCAACGTCTGTGAAAGAATCATGGCAGTGGACCACGGTCTAAGTTGCTTCCGCAGTAAAACTGGGGTCTTCTTCTGATGGTCAGGAAGATTGTTGGAGGCTCTCCTTCCCCAAACTCTGTTTGCATCTTTGAGTCGTACATTGAGAACAAAATTCGTGAATCGTAAAATCCTCCAACCTTCTCTGAGCGTTGCCTAGTGATCATCCCCGACTTGATCAGGGACTTGACTGACGTCTCATTTTCCTCTCCCTTAGAGGGAGGAATAGAACGGGAGTGAGACTTAAAATCACAACAAATCTCCAACCGGGGGAAGTCCTGAGCTGGAGTCAGTTCTGATTTCTTAAGGTTGATCTGAAGTCCAAGGGACTAGAAGAACCAAAAACTCAATTGGCTGCTTCCAAGCACTCTGTGCCAAGGGAACTCACATTAGCCAGTCAACCAGGTACGCCTCTACTTAAAAGCCTGTCTACTGCAATTGCTGTACGACTACGTCAGTAAAGTTTGTGAAAACCTCAGAGCTATGCTGAGCCCGAATGGCATAGCTCGGAATATGTAGACCTTTCTCCACAGGCTGCAACCAAGGTAGGGGGATAAGTGTCGAACTAAATGACAATACAAAGATGTCAGTAAAATCTATAGAGGCAGTGAAAGCCTCCAAGGGTGGTAAGGTCCATATCTGCGAAATAGCCAACATCCAGAACCTGTCCCACTGAACGAATAGGTTTAGACCAGACAAGACGAGAATAGTTTGAGGTAAGCTCGAAATCATTTTAGCACACAAAATAGACGATCTTGAAACCTCATAGATCTCACTCACCAGATAACTCCCCTCTTCAAGAAATCTTATACATACTTTTCCAGACAAGGAGATGTTCCTGGAAGAATTTTCTGAACTGTGGTGGCCATTGTTACTACTTCTAAGCAAAGCTGTTGGAAATGACATTCTGTGTCCAAGGACTGAAGAACCCACAATACTTGAACAAGGCTAACTGTCCCCCTACCGGAGGACCTCATTATTTTTTGTTGAGGACATGAACCTCTACCTCCACTGCCGTTTCAAAGTCCACAATCTCTGGACTTGCCCTGACTGTCAAGATGGCCTCATAAGACAACCCTTACTCATACATAGGGTGGAAGTCCGGGGACTGTGACACTACTTATAAGGGTACAGCGTAGACATTCTGAGGGATAGCGGCATAAGAAAAAACAAACGACTTACCATGATAAGTAAGTTTGTGAGACTTCTTGGTTGTGGCCTTCCCAGGGGTGAACTACCTCTTCTATGAGATCCCCCACTTCAGGAAAAGGCTCTAAGCTCTACGACAGCCTTATCTGTAACTTTCTTCACAACTTTCTAAGGAAACAGGTCTTTTCCCTAGATGCTAGAAGGAAGAAACGTTTCAGCTCATGGCGGATGGTAGCTGTGTCAAGTACATGCTCAGTACAGGCTCGACAGACCTGAAAAAAAGCATAAAGGTCTTTCATAAAGGTGTTGACATGAGTTTTCGCCAGTCAGGAAAGACGAAAGCACCTGCAAAATTCACGATCCTCATTCCCATAAAGCACTACAGAGACATCAACATTGCCAACCATTATCTGGTCTATGACTCAGACTTAAGGTGTTCAGGAATCCTGGGCAGCTTCTCAAAAAAATGGTGGCCAGCCGCATCCGTATCCAGTTTACTCTCAGCAAAAGTAAACTGGACATTGGTCTAGTGGACGGATTCGTGTGGTAAGAAAGGTTAGACTGATGTGCACTCTTCCAAAGCTGGGAGAGGCTTACCCTCACAAAAGGCTAACTCCGATGATGTAGCTCTTCGAAACAAAGTGGAAGACCACTTTGTCCAGAACCCCGAAGGAGGCCAAGTTCTTACCAAAGGCGACAATCTGTATATTGATACCCACTGCCGTCATCATTGCTGTGTGCAATAAGGTAGCTAGGAGTCCTAAACCTTATATCTAGGCAACTCATTTTGCTTCTCCAAGGCCTGGATCTCTTCACATGAGGTCTTGAACACCATCACCTGGTATTACTAATTGCCCTCCATTAAGGCTTTCCTGTTAGCCACAAGTACCAGATGTATTGTAGTGTAGTACATAAGGTACTCGGGAACTGGGGGGTTCCAGGAACAGCCCCCATCATGGAAGAAGCAGCCGTAACCGTAGATCGGGAGACCGATGTCATAGTGGAGTCAGAATTGGTAAACACCACTGAATCCTTGATGAGATCAGACTACCTCATCCTCTTACCCAGGTGCGAAGGTACCGTGGGACGAACATGCAGGCGTCATCGCATGTATCCTCCGAGACCCTTCTGAAGTGAAGTAAAACCTCACAAACACTGCAATCCTTATGGTCCCAGTACCATACTGGGCCTTTATCCTCCAACACTTCGCATGTGTGCGGCGAATATCAAGATTACAGGAATGTCTCACAGCTCTGACACAAATTTGCACTCAACAGTGTATCTCTGTATAGGCCCCGCCTGTAAGGAGAAAAGGGTTCAAATGAGTACTACATCCTCTAGGAGACACCAAAAGCCCAAAGAAATAGGTCATTAACGCTCCATGCAAACAATAGAGGGAATAGTAAACCCTAAATTCTGTGTAAATGCCATTGGCAAGAAAAAAGGAGATAAATCACGAAATTTCCATTCCCCTATAAAGAATGTGAGATTAGAAAAATTAGCCCCCTAAAGGTCCATTGCTATAGGCCCAAAAGGGGAAAAGGGGGTGGGGAAATGGTCATGGGAAGAACCATTGCTCCTATATCTCCGAAGAGAAATGGCCAATTAGAGGGCACCGGTATGAGTAAACTTAATCATTAAGCAATCGACACACGATTAGTGAGCAAGAGTCTCAAGCAACCCGCAGGTTATAAAAGCAAGGTTATAACCTCAATAGAAAGAACTCAGGAGGGATAACTATCCACTAGAGTTACCAACAATCTATTCAATCCCCACCCCCAAAGAGAAATGAACAAACAGGTAGAAAACAAATAACCATATGTAGTGGTTATTCAAAGCAGGATCCTAGAACCCTTTCGTAGAAGGAGTTCCCAGGCCCAACCTATATAAAGAAACCTTAAACGTTAAAGGAGTAAGTAGAGAACTCATCTTAGTTATGTAAGATGGTCTCAGATAAAAAAGAGCAGAAAGGTGTGTGCCCTAAAGGTACTGGCGTTGCCGGAAGTACCGGCAACCCCATTGGGGAACGGCATTGCTGCCAAGATCTTATATGCCCTAAGGCACTGGTACCGATATCCACACCCATAGACTAGTACTAACCCCGCCACCAGTAACGACAATGCCATCAGTGGCAATAGTGCCCAAGGGCGGCGTAGATAATGGTCAAGGGTTTCCGCAGAAAGCAGTTTCCCAAAAGAGAGGCAGTGTCGCCAGTGGCGGCACAGCTGTAAGCAGCGACATAGCGCCAGAACGGGTACTATAAAACAGATTTTGACGTAGGGAAAATCTATATTTGGGTGTCGAAAGATGGCGGAAGCACCGGCATCGCTATGGGGTAAAAGCTTCGCCGCCAGCCTCCTATGTGACTTAAGGTGCTGGTGCAGTCAACCCCTCCTAAAGACTAGTACTAGCCCCGCCGCCAGTAACGGCAATACCATTAGGGGCAAAGGTGTCTAGGGTGGCAGACACAAACGGCAATGGTTCCTGCAGAAAAACCCATGCAGTAGCTGAAGGCAGGGCCGCCAGTGGAGGAACTGCCGCAAGCAGGGTCGCATCGCCAGTACCGGTACAATAGGATAGTGTGCCAAAAGGTGGCGGCAAAGCCATAGACACCGGCACTGTCATCAGTCTGATAGCTCACCCCTCAAGGAGAAGCATACCGACAGCCATGGAAGATCTGATCCCAGAGGGAACCAACTCCCAAGATCAATAAAAGCAAAAAACACAGCAACATAATAATAAGATCCATGCAATGTCTGTCCCGGAAAGACTAGGATAAAAAGAGAGATGACGACATGGAGAAGCTATACCCATGCATCAAAATAAACGCCACACCGTCAGAGATGGCTGCCGCTGTTCGATCGAGAAATCTAGGAGGCTAAGAAATAACGGCAGTTCATGCAAGTCAGTGCACCGACATGATGAAATCACCCATCGCAAAGGGGAGTTCCAAAAGACTGCGCAGTCTTAGCATGAGAGATCATGAGTGAATGCAGAATGGCTAAGCCTAATAGGTCGATGCTACAGGTAAATTGAGAAATCCCAAAGGCTATGAAGGAATGGCAGAATTGGTAAATCGGAACACCGACAAGGAGAGATCACCCTGCAAAAAGGCGAACTCCAAAAAACTGCGCAGTCCAACCATGGGAGATCAAGAACATATGTAGCATGGTGGCCCAATGGATTCGCCGATGAGGGCTAATCCAATCGCCACCAAGGGCTAGGCTAAGCCTAAAAGATCAATGCCGTAGGTGGATCGAGACATCCCAGAGGCTATGATAGAATCGCTGTACAGGAAAATCTGCGTACAGACAAGAGGAGCTCACCCTTCGTAAAGGGGAACACAAAAAGACTGCAAAGTCCTAGTATGGGAGATCGTGAACGAAGGCAGCATGGCAGACCAACGGATTCGTCAATGAGGGCTAGGCTAAGCCTAATAGGCCGAAAAAAAAACAGAGAATCAAAGGCAGCAAACATAATAGGCTCAGTAAACTAGTATAAAAAAGGAAAAAAAAAACCTTTAAGGGTAAAAAGACTGCTGCTAACAAGACCATTAGGAACGGCCTGATCGTTATCGGCGAACCCGTCTCTGACAAAACCACCTCTCTCTAAGCTAAGATAGGCCAGACAAACACGCATAAAACTAAAACTTAAACTACCATAAAACGTAGTAAAACGTAGTCCAAGGCATCGCAACGCCAAAATAAAGCTAGCTAATGTAACACTAGTGAAATAAAACTAAGTGAACAAAAAATAACAAGGACAGAAACATACACAAAATGGCACTCAAAACCTAGCTGGACTCGGAGCGCCTTGCTCCCTCATCGTCATGTAAAAAGTCAAATAACCACTCCCCAAAAGGATCAAAAGCAGTTACAGCTAAATCAAATTGTGAAAGAGGAGGTTATTCAACTTTGACAACTAAAGGGAGCCCATCATGCGAGCAAAAACTCCAAAAACTTGAGAAAAGGTGCTCTTGACAAAGAAACGAAGGCGTAGGTAAGCTGCGAAAATTGGAATGAAATTATCAGGGACGAGTAGTACTATGAAGGGAGAGGATATGTAACGGCTCCTCACCTATCCTCCTCCTTAGATTCCTAGACTGGGTTAAGTCTGTTTGGGGTGCAGATATCAATGGTTATCTACGGATACATCCCTGATTATACATTATATCTTAGAATACTCGTTCCCGGGGTTAGAACCCCGCAATACCTGATGGTAATTCTCTTGTAATATCACTTACAGAAATATTATACAGTAGGAAGCTGCCTAAAGGAACTTCCATCAGGACGACATGGCTCGAGCCCAAACAAACATTCAAACATTCTGTTGGCTTCAGGGTTGCAGGCAGTTGTCTCTATGTAGAGTAATGCCAATGAGATTCACAACAATGTCCACAATTGAGAGGTGAAAGTGGTACCCCTGTCAGAAGTCATATGCTCAGGGATACCAAATCTTGCTATCCACCATCAGAGTAAGGAAGGTGTACATAAGCAGACAGTGCAGTTTGTATGGGAATAGCTTCAGACCAACAAGTAAAGCAGTCAGTAGTGGAAACAAGAAAAGATGTCCTTGTGATGTGGGTGGGGGACCTACTACGTAGACGTGAATATGGGTAAAACAATACTAAGGTTGAGGAAAGGTGCCCACTCCTGAATCCATGTGTCAATGCATTTTTTAAGTTTGGCATAAAGTACAGACGAGGGCCAAATTTTAGCATCCTTAGTAATGCTGTGCCAAATGAGCTTCATCTTCAGTAGCTGTGCAGTAGATTGGCACATGGGATATGAGAGGATATGGATAAAATCGATTGCCTGTTGGTGCATGGGAGTAGGTATCCATGGTCGTGGTCTACCAGTGCTGAAATCATAGAGAGACTGGCATTGGAGTAGCTGAAAGCGATACCTTACCAACAGAGGGATGTGCAGGATGTCCTACATGCTTGGTACACTGGATCTTTTCAGTGGGCTTCTGTCAAGACATTATAAGACAGTCCCATGTGAGTGGCCGCCAATTTGCTTCTTGACAGGGCATCGGCCAAGGGATTAATTTTCTCAGGGAAGTGTTGAATGGTGTAATTGTATTCAGCCACAGCAGAGAGATGACGGTGTTTTTAGGCAGATCAGGCGTCGGATTGTTGAGTGAGGGTATACAAAGGACAAAGGGCTTACCTTCTAAGGAGTAGCGAAAGTGATTGACAGCCAAATGCACCACCGGTAATCCACCATTGAAGGTAGAGTAGCTGGATTCTGTCTTGGACAGTTTTTTCTTACTGAAAAAAGCCAATTGGCTAATTGGCAGGGTGAGCTTTTAACCACCCGCTCAAGTAATGCACCAATAGCAACGTTGCTGGCATCGGTGGAGTGAAGGAAAGGGATATGTGGCATGGGAATTGTGTGCGCTGCAGAAGGTCTCTTTTGAAGGGAACCCCCTATCAGGTCTTTTGACTTGCCGTTAAGGTTAATAGAGGGGGCCAAGAGTGGCAGCAATGACTAACTGGAACCAGTGATAACAGTTTATCTGCCCAAGAATTCTTGCAGTGCTTTGACGGTCGAAGGTGTAGAGAAGCTCTGAACAGCTACTACCTTCTCAGGGAGGGTGTGGACTTCTTCAGAAGTGATGCAGTGCCCTAAGAATGATACTTTGTAGGTGCCACCGGTACACATGTCATATTGGACTACAATTCCCTTTTCTTGTAGGCGGTCGAGAACCATGAGTAGGTGACGGAGGGGTTCTTCTTTGAAGGAAGAGAATAAGGATATGTTATTTACGCATGATACACAGAAGGAAAGGTACCCTAAGATGCCGTGAACGGACTTTTGGTCGAAGGACTTTTGGACGACGTACATTTGGCCCACTGGCATTTGGCCGAATGGACATTTGGCTTAGAGGACTTTGACCAAATGAACATTTGGTTTTGAGGACTTTTGGCCGAATGGACATTTGGCTTAGAGGACTTTGACCAAATGAACATTTGGTTTTGAGGACTTTTGGCCGAATGGACATTTGGCTTAGAGGACTTTTGGCCAAAAAATGTAATATCAATAAGTTTATTTAAGTAGAATGCGATTAAAAAAATTTAAGGCAATAAAATTGATAATTTTATAGTGGTTAAATTCGATTTAAAAAAAAAGTTTTATTACAGAAAAAAATCAATTTAAAAAGTATTTAAAGATTGTAAGCAGAAAATCTACTTTTTCATACGACTTGTAATTCTCGATAATAGACATGATCCTCGTATTCAAGATCTGATATTTCTTCTTTGAAGATCTCAGTGCAACTCCAGAATTGAACATCTCTATTTGTAACTCCCAGTACGATTACTCTTTCGTTATCTTAGTGACAAACGGCGAACAAAAGGGTGGGTAACTGCCATTTTCAGTTCGAGTGCTCTGTGCCATCCCTCCAGAGAGTTTGTAGTCCTCGGAAGGCCAAGACTAGTTCGCACAAAAGTATTCCACATTCTTATATCAAATAATGGCATTCGTCGTCGACCACGTTGAACAACACCAATTCACGTCCCTTCAAAGTAGCCTAGAAATCCGGAAAAATTATCATTACCAAGCACAAATTCCAAAGCTTGGAAAGACTTTACAATTATTGCATTGTCTGGATCATTATACCAAATCTGTAGTTACGAAAGCAGTATATTTTTCCACATGCACTAAAAAAAGAAAAGAAAAAAAAATCCATAAATGATTGTGTTGGGAAAACCGGCTTTGATGCTATTGAGAACTGCTCTTTCATAATTAATAGTGACTGACACTAGATTAAGATCTGGTCTAACCTGGTTGAGGGTTCTGAAAATCATATCATGAGTAGCTTGGTTTTTGTTCTTTACGACACAGTATACTACAGGTGCGGTATGACACTCGTCCAGTAAAACATGCACAAAATATAATGGATAGCCTAATGGTGCAGAATCGAAAGTTTCCGAGCGTTGCTAGAATTAACAGATTGTCACTCTTATGAATGATGATGTCTTCCCCACTAATTGTTTTACGTACATCATCACTTAAACTGTCTCCGTCTAGTACCATCGTTGTCTGGGCACCAATTTTGAGTTTTCTTTTTTAGGAAGAGCACCGGCAGCATTAAGTGGGAAATCACTAGTACAGTTTTCGATAATAGTCGATGTTCATTTTTCTGAATATTGGCCTTTTTTTTTTTTTATAAACAGTTTTCAATGAGAGGTAGCGTGTGGGATCAGGTGGATGCGACTGATCACTAGTTTCACCTCGAAAAATGTCGTCTTTAATCACCAACCACATCTTCCTTTACGTTCACATCGCTAATATGGTACACTGTCTTTTCTTCTATCAACAATGTAGGCATAAACATCAAGCAATAACTTCCTTCCTCCTCGTAACATCGGTATAATCTCCATGGTCTGTAAACAGAAAGCATATATATATATATATGTATATATATATATATATATATATATATATATATATATATATATATATATATATATATATATATATATATATATATACACCAAAGGCACTTCCCCCAATTTTGTGGGGTAGCCAACATCAACGATGAAACAAAACAAAAAGGGGACCTCTACTCTCTACGTTCCTTCAGCCTAACCAGGGACTCAACCGAGTTCAGCTGGTACTGCTAAGGTGCCACAGCCCAACCTCCCACATTATCCACCACAGATGAAGCTTCATAATGCTGAATCCCCTACTGCTGCCACCTCCGCGGTCATCTAAGGCACCAGAGGAAGCAGCAGGGCCTACTGGAACTGCGTCACAATCGCTCGCCATTCATTCCTATTTCTAGCACGCTCTCTTGCCTCTCTCACATCTATCCTCCTATTACCCAGAGCTTTCTTCACACCATCCATCCACCCAAACCTTGGCCTTCCTCTTGTACTTCTC
>NC_090730.1:95517467-95525326 GCF_036898095.1 Palaemon carinicauda
AAGGTTTTATATCCGCATAGGAGGAAAACCTATGCAACATAGCTTGCATAAAGGAACAATTCTATTAGAATTATCCCAGATAAGGTACATAAAATGAATGCTCAATTATACCAATAAATTGACACAGGTAAAGGAGACGCAAGGTTCTCAAGAACCAGATTATTGACAGGCAATAAATAGACAGGTTAACCACAATTATATATATATATATATATATATATATATATATATATATATATATATATATATATATATATATATATATATATATATATATAAGAAGAGGATAACCCAAAACTATAAGCATAAGTATGATAGTAAACAGAGCTTGTTTGTCTGAAAGAAAAACATTAGATGTCACTTTTAAGATACCGAGGTATCAAAGTCATAAAAGCCTGTATTACAAATCAATGACATTAGCGTTAGAAACGCTCGGCACACATGTCTGCACTTATGCTAGGTTCACCTTCGGAAATGGAACAGTCTGGATGGGCAACACAGTGCCCTCACTTAGTTTGTAGTACAGTATGTAACTACACACTCACCCTGGAATTAATCGTCCCAATTAAGACCACTGTTCCTCGCAGAGTTAAACAGTAGGGTTAACACCGCGACCCACTGCTACCACAGATCTCTTTTAGTTCCTCTACTTGCTTCGCATAGTGGCGAAAGAACACTCTGGAAGACTTCCAGCCAGTGTATGAACGGAGATGTTCAAAATCCATACAATTAAGGAAATTTAAGAATGAGGCAACTTTCCTCGGATCGTGACCTACGGGTGTATTGTCAGGATCCGCTCTGCGAATAAAATATGTGATTTTCGCTCTGAGTTGATTCAGAGATAAATTTGAGCCTGATGTTTCTCCCCTGAATAGTTGACCACCCTTGAAGTCTGAGGTTCTATGAAGATAGACCTTTAGGCATTCTACTGGACATAGAGATGCATCTTCTTTCAGAGGGCAGATTCTCCAGGGACCCCACCTGTTGGTGGGTAACTCATTCTTGGCGAGAAACGTAGGATCCGGAAACAGGTTCAGTTCTTCCCCATCCAGGAACTGAACACGACCTGCCTCTCTCGAGAGGCTACAATCTCACTAACCCTGGCCCCGGACGCGAGTGCAAAATAGGAAAATAACTTTTTGTGTCAAATCCTTTAACGCACACTCTTCATTGCTCAACAGAGAAGCGAAATGAAGAACTTGTCTAAAGACCATGAAATGGGCTTTGGAGGTGCTGAAGGTCTGAGCCTAGCACAGGCTTTCGGGACTTTATTAAAGATCTCGTTACCTAGGTCGACTTGGAAGGCATATAGAATGGGTCTTGTCAAAGCCGACTTACACGCTGAAATTGTGTTCGCTGCCAACCCTTGACCATGGAGGTGGGGAAAAAAGATAAGCAGAAGTCTGTCAAGATCTCCTGCGGAATCTTCGCCTTGACAAAAGGCCACCCATTTTCTCCAAGATGACTCATATTGCCTTCTAGTAGATTTGCACTTATATTCCTCAAGGAAGTCTATACTGGCTTTCGAAATCCCGAAACGCTTTCTCACCGCTAGGGAGAGAAAATCATGAGCTGCAGGGTCCGGGTTTTCTGTAATGAAGCGCAGACAGTTGACTTCTGGGCTCGCTGGGTCAGAACTGGATCTGGTAGTGGTACAAACTTCAGCTACAGTTCCAATGCCAAGAGGAACCACACGCTGTTCGGCCACTTGGGGGCCACTATTGCCGCTACCCTTTGAAGGATCTCAGTTTGTTGAGGACCCTCAACAGAAGGTTGTGAGGAGGGAACAGATAAATCTTGGACCATCTGTTCCAGTCGAGGGACATCGCGTCCACTGCTTCCGCTAAGGGGTCCTCGTACGGGGCACGTACAGGGGCAACTTCTTGTTGTCTTTCGTCGCAAAGAGGTCTATCTGCAGTTCTGGGACTGATTCAGAATGAAGGAGAATGATCCTGCGTCTAAGGACCATTCCGACTCTATCGGTGTGAACTTGGATAGAGCGTCCGCTGTCACATTGCGGACTCCTTGAAGGTGAACTGCCGACAGGTACCACTTCTTCTTTTCCGCCAATCGGAAGACGGCCAACATCACCTGGTTGAGAGGTGTTGACCTCGATCCTTGTCGATTCAAGTATCTCACAACTACCTCGCTGTCAATCACCACCTTATGTGGATCGAATGACGCAGGGAGACTTTCTTTAAGGTAAGGAGCACTGCCCTAGCTTCTAGAAAGTTTTATGTGAAAGGTCTTGAATAGCCTGGACCAAGTCCCCTGGACTTTTTTCCGATGAGAGTGACCTCCCCATCCCTCCTTCGAGGCGTCTGAGTGAATCGTCACCGACGGGGGAGGTGGCTGAAGAAGAACCTGACTTCTTTAGATGTCTGGCTTGGGACCAAGGCCTGAGAAGAGTACTTAGCCGAAGCGGCTGGTCTTCTCAGATCTCTTCACGCGTTTGATGCATAACTTCTCCAAACTCCGATTGCATCCTTTAGCTGTGCTCTTAGCACTGGGTCTGTCACCGAAGCAAACTGGAGAGAGCGCAGTACTCTCTCCTGCTCGTGTCTTGATATCCTTTCGGAATCTTGAAGTCTCTTGACAGAACCCGCTATCTCCTTCCTTTTCTTCGCCGAGGTGGAGAAACGGTGTGACAAAAGGTCCCAGTGGATTCTCAGCCACTGGAACTTTTGAGATGGAGAAAGTCGAGACTTTTTCTGTTGATCTTGAAGCCTAGGTACTCTAGGAACTGGATCACTTGACTGGAAGCTTGCAAGCATTCTGTCTCGGATGCTGCCCACACCAACCAGTCGTCCAGGTAGGCTACTACCCGAATTCCCTTTAGGCGAAATTGTTTGAGAGCTACGCTCGCAAGCTTTGTAAAAATCCTTGGGGCTATGTTTAGCCCGAATGGCATGGCTCCGAAGGCGTATAGTCTTCGTTGTAGCCTGAACCCTAGGTAGGGGGAGAGTCGATGGCTAATTGGAATGTGCCAGTAGGCGTCTGACAAGTCTATAGAGACGGAATATTCCCTCCTGGGCAGTAAGGTCCTTATGTGTTGCAGTGTTAGCATTTTGAATTTGCAATTCACTATGAACTTGTTAAGTGGCGACAAGTCCAGAATGACTCTGAGCTTTCCGAGTCTTTCTTGGGAACACAAAACAGCCTCCCTTAGAAATTGATGGGCTTCACCCTTTTTCTCCAACAGTTCTTGAACGTACTCCTCCATAACGGGGGTGGAGTGTTGGAAAAACCGAAGGCACGGGGGTGGAGTGCTGTACCAGCTCCCGCCCAGTCCATTCTTGAGTAGGCTGTGGGCCCAGGGATCGAAGGTCCACCGATCCCGAAATTTCAGAAGTCTCCCTCCTACCGGTATCACCTCGCTTGGACTGCCGTCCTGAGGTCTTGCCTTCCTGACCATGACCACCCCTGAGTCCCCTTCCCCTTGAGGGGCGTCTAGACGAGCCTCTGGCTGCTCCTCTAGGCTTTGCTCGAAAGGAAGTAGACTGCCCTTCGAACGCTGGGGTGAATGCCGTGGACTGTGTCGACATAGCCTGGGGTTCCCACTGAAAGGTGGTCGGGGTTTGTACCACGATCTGGGGCACTGGGGGCAATGGCAATTGCAGTTGCTGTTGCTGTCTAAGAGGCTTGGCTGGCCGAGACGGTAGCCTAGTCCTCATAGTCTTCTTCTTTGGTTGAGAACCCTCATCCGGGGAAGACTTTCTTTTGATAGCCAGGCCCCACTTCTGGAGAAGGTTTCTATTCTCCAAGGCGGCTTTATCAACAGCTTCTTTGACCAAGTCGGTAGGGAAAAAGGGTCTTTTCCCCAAATGTTGGAGGAGATTAGTTTCTTTAGCTCGTGCCTCACCGTAGCCGAGGTAAACACGAACTCCCTACAAGCTCTCCTTGCCTTGACGAAGCCATAAAGGTCCTTCGTCACTGTGGCCAGATGAGGCTTGGCCACTACCATGAACATTTCATGGACCTTGGGGTCACTTGCCATCGTCTCGAGAGTAGTCTGAAGAGACATTGAGGCAGTCAGTCTTTCTTTTGTATCGAACTCACTTCGCAAAAGAAAGTCAGACAGCTTAGGGGGGTCCTTGCCGAACTGACGTCCGGCAATATCAGCCTCCAACTTTCCCACTGAGAACGTAAGATGGACGTTCTTCCAGTCTTTGTGGTCCATAGGCAGGGCCAGCGACAAGGGTTTACACTCCTCTAGGGAGGGGCAAGACTTGCTGGCCTCGATTGCTTTTAGTACAGCCAGAAACCTTTTCTGTAAAAAGGGGAAGGATCTAGTAGGCGAGGACACAAAGGAAGGGAGCTTCCTATTCAATGCAGCTACCTTTGAGTTAGAGAAGCCCCTCTCTTTCATCGAGGATGAAAGTAGAGCTTGAGCCTTAGCATGGTCCATCACTATGACCTCCTTCGGCTCTGTCTCCTCCTTTGAAGCTGGTTCCTTCCTCAGCCGGACATAACAGTCCGGATATGATGCCTTGCTGGGCCAGAATTCCACCCTCCAGGGGAACTGAGCCCAGCTTATCCGAGATGACGATCTTTCCAGTTGTCATCGGCATGTGCTCAGCATACCTCCATGGGTTAGCATCTGAGCACAAGGGAAGGTCTTTCACATTGAGCTTTTTCTGGGGCCCAAGTGATTCTGCAAGGCACTGCATTCGCAGTTCCATTGCAGCCGCCTTCTCCTGATTCTCCTTCTGCATTTGTTGGATCATTCCAACAATAGAAGAGAGGGCCTGTCCCAGCTCTACTGGGAGACCGGCCGATGTAGAGGGGCTTGAACTTCATCCTGGGCTTCTGCCAGGAGGTCTTCCTCCTGACACCCGTCCACATCAGACATCCTGTCATCTAGCTGGATGTCTTGCATCGCGATCGCGACTTCAGCATCCACCTGGATCTGAACTTAGGGGATCTCCTCTTGAGGCTGGGGAATCACTGCATCAGCTGATGCCTTAGGGAAAGGATACGCCCTCATCTTCTCACTTGGAAGATAAGGGCCAGAAGTGTTCATTTGAAAGCCCCTTACCCAGGTACGAAGCTTCTTCCTAGCTATTTAATTGTCTCATTAATCAGGTTAGTGCACACAGTACATACCTGAGGGTCCCAATACCGGAGATCATCCTTGGAGACAGCGTATGCTGCGTGTCTCCTAAAAAACTCATGTCCGCAGAGGTTCTTGCTGCTGACATTGCAGAAAGCACTTCCCCACTTTGGAGTGTCCTGTAAAGAGAAGAAATTTCCATGATTATCAAGTGAACTATGTATCACTGGATATGCATAGTATAGCATAACAATTCAGAAAGGAAAGACACACACTTGTGTTTCCCTCACAACCCATTGTTGTAGCCTTCCAGATAATAAAATCAAAAATGGTTTATCTCTTCTAGAGTAACCAATGCAAGGTTTCCAGAGGAAACAGGTGGAGCTCACACCTAAGCAATGATTTTAAAATCCTGGATAATAGACAGGGAAGAACTCAGCTTCCTATCTGAGGGCAACAGCAAAGGGGTGTGCAAGAAAACACAATAGTGTTAGAAGATACAGTGCTGTACCAAAACCCTTACTATAGTTTTCTTCTTACTGTATATGCTATACAGAAAAATACTAGTACAGTATAGGGGGATGTGTGCCGGCCTGCATTTGCCGGCCGGCACACACCACAGCTAGCTTTAAAGTATACTACTTAACAGCTATAGGGCGGCAGCACTCTGGTTCAAATGCCTGTGCCGGTCGGCAGCTACTGCCGGCCGGTAACAGCCAGTGTTGGCCGGCAATGGCTGCCGGCCAGCAACTACACAAGGTAGTACCCAGCTGCCGCCACACTCTTGGTGACCGGCAGACAAGGGCTGACATAAGCCGGCCGGCAAAGGTACAAGACGATGCCAGCCGGCAGCAAAAGAACCAGAGAACTACACCTGCCCGGCTGCCGGCCTCATAGGCCGGCAGCCGGGACAGGTACAGCACTAGAAGAAAATAAAATGGATGCCGGGATAAGAGTGTACACTACCTCCAAGCCCGGCAACCGAAAGAGTGCATATAAGGAAGGGGGAGAAACTAATTCAGGCTTCCTTGACCAATGCCGTCCGGCTCTGCCGGCAGGCATGGATGAGGGACCAAGAGAGGTCCGGGCAGCACTCGAAAACATAAGACCCTTGCCGGCCAGCAGCTCTGCCGGCCGGCAATGGGCTGAGTCAATTCCACATCCCAACCTATACTAGGTCCAGAAGTAGAACGACGTACAGTACAGTAAGACCCCTGCCAGCCAGCTCTGCCGGCCAGCAAGGTACAGTACAGTAATGGCTAGGCCATTACGGAGATAGAGGGGGAAGGGACAAGAGGGTCCTGCCAACCTTGCTTTAGTGACAGATCACCCGCAGCCAAGAAACTTATCTTAGCCTAAGGGAGATCTAAGGGGAAAGGCCAGCAATACTTGCCAGCTTCCAGAGCACCAAAGCAAGGAAGGCGTTGCTACTCCCAAGGGAAGAACTTATCCTCCCCCGAGAACAGCAACAGGACTTAGTCTGGTCGATCACAAAAGAAGGAATCATAACTACAGAAACCTTCGGTAGTGACCTAAGGGAGCTAAGCTCCCTTTGTATGTGTTAGGTCAGCGAGGGGGACTCTGCCCCAAGCCAGACAACACAGACTCAGACTAAAAACTCTGTTGTTCTGTCCCTCTTGAACCATAACTACAGGAACAGGAAGGTACAGTAACACCCTAGTATAGTTTTATCGAAAATAAATTCGGAAAAAACCACTTAGGGATAAGCCCACGGCTTAAACAGAGGGAAAGGGATTGCATACCTTCTCCGAAGAAAAGAAAGCAACCGGGGAGTATGATAAAGTATACTAAGGCTCCATAAGCAATTAGCCTAGGCACCAAGAGAATCGATTACCTAATTCACCGAAACTCACACGTATACAATCTTGGAAATATTCCACACAGTCTAAAATGTATAAAATATAGCCTAAAGCTTCAATAAAATTTTAATTACACTCGGAAAAACCAAATTCATGCATGAAGTACTAGGGCCAAACGACTAGGCTACATGGCCTAGCGTAGGCCAGAATGGCGAATACTTCGCCAAATAATACTAAGCACGAAAGGAAATCCTATGTAAAGCTAAATAGCTAAAATTTATTAAAGCAAAACAACCAGGGATGTCGCTCTGACTAACTAATTTATACCTAGCGAGCGACAGTGTCCAGGACACCTCTGGTAGGCTACGGCTCTTGTATCAAAGATTAATCCTATTAATCACTCAAAATTTTACCAAGAGCCTACATTTATACATAACAGACACTATACTCAACTTATCAGAGGCCAACGAAGACGAAGAAGCCATGAAAAGCCGAATAAATCCAAGATTTGCGAGAAAAACAGGAAAAAACACCGAGTTGTTAAGCTACGCAAAAAGGAATACAGATGGCGCCAGGATTGGCGCCAGGCACGCATACAAATCGGGGGATAGGGAAGCCTTGGGAGCGGCTCCCCTTTTTCTTTCCCGAATTCGTATCTCGTCAATCACCTCCTACGAGACGAAATCTCTGTCCAGGATGTAGATTGCCATGTGACGTGTCTAGAATACGTCCTCTGATATGTCGCGATATCCCTTTCACGAGGGATACTCGCTCCAGGAGTTAGAATTCTGGTACCTTAAGGTAAATTCTCTGGGAATATCGCCGTAGTTGTAATATACCCTAGGAAGCTACCCTATAGGAACTTCCATCAGGACGACATGGCTTGAGCCCAAAAATATATATATATATATATTTATATATACATATGTATATATATATATATATATATGCATATATATATATATATATATATATATATATATACA
>NC_090730.1:95525826-95528326 GCF_036898095.1 Palaemon carinicauda
ATAATATATATATATATATATATATATATATATATATATATATATATATATATATATATATATATACATATATGTATGTATGTATATTTATATACATGTATTTATTCATAAACATATATATAAATATATAAATGTAGTATATATATATGTATTTATCTAAATGTATATATATATATATATATATATATATATATATAATATATATATATATATATAAATATATATATAAATGCATGTATATATATACATATATATATATATATATATATATATATATATATATATATATATATATATACATATATATATATATATATATATATATGCCAACAAATACACTCATATATATATATATATATATATATATATTCAGCCAAGGCCACAGGAAAAATAAAAGAAGGTATACCGAGCGCTTTCGTGTTATTTCAACACATTTTCGAGGTACAATGCTAAAAACACAGAGAATATCTAACAAAGTAAACTGAAAAGAATGAAAACAAGTATTTAAAGTCAGGTTAAAACTAGTACAGCAGATACAGAACAGTTCAACAGGTGATTAAAAAGAAACAATCTTACAAATCTCGTTAACAACAAATGGGTCCAGTTTGTACATACCCTGGCTTACATTCATTAAGTCACTGTGATATTTGATAAAAGCAGATTCAATTATATTCCTACGGGTTATATTATTACAATATAAAACAACTTTTGCCCCCTTCCAATAAATCATGTGATTAAAATTATTAATGTGTAAAAACAAAGCATTCGAAATTTGTCCCGTTCTCACACTATATTTGTGTTGTTTAATTCTGGTGTCCAGTCCCTTCCCAGATTGTCCTAGATAAAAACAATTGCAGTTCATGCAAGGAACCCTGTAAATGCAGCCCTGAGAAACTTTGGGAGAATTCCTTATTAGTATGCTCTTCAGTGTATTTGAAAATTTAAAAACAACATTAATATTAAAATTCTTGCAAAAACTCGGAACCCTCCGTAAGAGGTCATTATATGGTAAAACGAGCACATTATCATTATTAAAAGTCATTCTCGGAGTTACAGAATAAAACGTTCTTTGTGCTTTTTGTAAAGCACATTCAATAAAATATCTAGGGTATTTCAATTTCTCCGATATATTGAAGATATTTTCAAACTCTTCCTGAAGAAATTCCGGGCTGCAGATACGTAAGGCTCTTAAAAACATAGAAGAAAAAGTAGCCTTCTTAACTTGATTACTATGGTTGGAATAATAGTGAATATAGGAATTTACGTTTGTAGGTTTTCTATACACTGAGTATTTGAAGCCATTTAGAGTACGGTGAACATTTACATCCAAAAATGAAAGACAACCATCACGTTCTTCTTCACAAGTGAAATTAATGGAAGGTACCAAATTATTCAGTTCAGAGAGAAATGCATTTACATTTTCGGTTAGAGGCCATATGCAAAAAATATCATCAACATACCTATACCACAGAACACCATAAAGCAAAATATTAGGTAAAAATCTTGTTTCAAAAAACTCCATATATAAATTACTTTAAAACAGGCGAAAGAGGATTTCCCATTGCCATACCAACTTTTGTGTATAGAATTTGTCATCAAAAGTAAAAACAGAATCACAAATGCAGAGTTTAACCAGTTCTAAAATATTATGAGTGGACAAGGGTAAATCATAATTGTCTAAAAATTCAGCTAAATATTCAAGCAAGTCATGTATAGGTACTTGCTTGAATATTTAGCTGAATTTTTAGACAATTATGATTTACCCTTGTCCACTCATAATATTTTAGAACTGGTTAAACTCTGCATTTGTGATTCTGTTTTTACTTTTGATGACAAATTCTATACACAAAAGTTTGGTATGGCAATGGGAAATCCTCTTTCGCCTGTTTTAAGTAATTTATATATGGAGTTTTTTGAAACAAGATTTTTACCTAATATTTTGCTTTATGGTGTTCTGTGGTATAGGTATGTTGATGATATTTTTTGCATATGGCCTCTAACCGAAAATGTAAATGCATTTCTCTCTGAACTGAATAATTTGGTACCTTCCATTAATTTCACTTGTGAAGAAGAACGTGATGGTTGTCTTTCATTTTTGGATGTAAATGTTTCACCGTACTCTAAATGGCTTCAAATACTCAGTGTATAGAAAACCTACAAACGTAAATTCCTATATTCACTATTATTCCAACCATAGTAATCAAGTTAAGAAGGCTACTTTTTCTATGTTTTTAAGAGCCTTACGTATCTGCAGCCCGGAATTTCTTCAGGAAGAGTTTGAAAATATCTTCAATATATCGGAGAAATTGAAATACCCTAGATATTTTATTGAATGTGCTTTACAAAAAGCACAAAGAACGTTTTATTCTGTAACTCCGAGAATGACTTTTAATAATGATAATGTGCTCGTTTTACCATATAATGACCTCTTACGGAGGGTTCCGAGTTTTTGCAAGAATTTTAATATTAATGTTGTTTTTAAATTTTCAAATACACTGAA
>NC_090730.1:95533326-95540826 GCF_036898095.1 Palaemon carinicauda
CTATTGTGTTTTCTTGCACATCCCTTTGCTGTTGCCCTACAGATAGGAAGCTGAGTTCTTCCCTGTCTATTATCCAGGATTTTAAAATCATTGCTTAGGTGTGAGCTCCACCTGTTTCCTCTGGAAACCTTGCATTGGTTACTCTAGAAGAGATAAACCATTTTAATTTTATTATCTGGAAGGCTGCAACAATGGGTTGTGAGGGAAACACAAGTGTGTGTCTTTCCTTTCTGAATTGTTATGCTATACTATGCATATCCAGTGATAAATAGTTCACTTGATACTCATGGAAATTTCTTCTCTTTACAGAAGGACACTCCGAAGTGGGGAAGTGCTTTCTGCAATGTCAGCAGCAAGAACCTCTGCGGACATGAGTTTTGTAGGAGACACGCAGCATACGCTGTCTCCAAGGATGATCTCCGGTATTGGGACCCTCAGGTATGTACTGTGTGCACTAACCTGATTACTGAGACATTTAAATAGCTAGGAAGAAGCTTCGTACCTGGGTAAGGGGCTTCCAAAAGAACACTTCTGGCCCTTATCTTCCAAGTGAGAAGATGAGGGCGTATCCTTTCCCTAAGGCATCAGCTGATGCAGTGATTCCCCAGCCTCAAGAGGAGATCCCCTAAGTTCAGATCCAGGTGGATGCTGAAGTCGCGGTCGCGATGCAAAACATCCAGCTAGATGACAGGATGTCTGATGTGGACGGGTGTCAGGAGGAAGACCTCCTGGCAGAAGCCCAGGATGAAGTTCAAGCCCCTCTATATCGGCCGGTCTCCCAGTAGAGCTGGGACAGGCCCTCTCTTCTATTGTTGGAATGATCCAACAAATGCAGAAGGAGAATCAGGAGAAGGCGGGTGCAATGGAACTGCGAATGCAGTGCCTTGCAGAATCACATGGGCCCCAGAAAAAGCTCAATGTGAAAGACCTTCCCTTGTGCTCTGATGCTAACCCATGGAGGTATGCTGAGCACATGCCGATGACGACTGGAAAGATCGTCATCTCGGATAAGCTGGGCTCAGTTCCCCTGGAGGTGGAATTCTGGCCCAGCAAGGCATCATATCCGGACTGTTATGTCCGGCTGAGGAAGGAACCAGCTTCAAAGGGGGAGACAGAGCCGAAGGAGGTCATAGTGATGGACCATGCTAAGGCTCAAGCTCTACTTTCATCCTCGATGAAAGAGAGGGGCTTCTCTAACTCAAAGGTAGCCGCATTGAATAGGAAGCTCCCTTCCTTTGTGTCCTCGCCTACTAGAGCCTTCCCTTTTTACAGAAAGGGTTTCTGGCTGTACTAAAAGCAATCGAGGCCAGCAAGTCTTGCCCCTCCCTAGAGGAGTGTAAACCCTTGTCGCTGGCCCTGCCTATGGACCACAAAGACTGGAAGGACGTCCATCTTACGTTCTCAGTGGGAAAGTTGGAGGCTGATATTGCCGGACGTCAGTTCGGCAAGGACCTCTCTAAGCTGTCTGACTTTCTTTTGCGAAGTGAGTTCGATACAAAAGAAAGACTGACTGCCTCAATGTCTCTTCAGACTACTCTCGAGACGATGGTAAGTGACCCCAAGGTCCATGAAATGTTCATGGTAGTGGCCAAGCCTCATCTGGCCACAGTGACGAAGGACCTTTATGGCTTCGTCAAGGCAAGGAGAGCTTGTAGGGAGTTCGTGTTTACATCGGCTACGGTGAGACACGAGCCAAAGAAACTAATCTCCTCCAACATTTGGGGAAAAGACCTTTTCCCTACCGACTTGGTCAAAGAAGTTGTTGATAAGGCCGCCTTGGAGAATAGAAACCTTCTCCAGAAGTGGGGCCTGGCTATCAAAAGAAAGTCTTCCCCGGATGAGGGTCCTCAACCAAAGAGGAAGACTATGAGGACTAGGCTACCGTCTCGGCCAGCCAAGCCTCTTAGACAGCAACAGCAACTGCAATTGCCATTGCCCCCAGTGCCCCAGATCGTGGCACAAACCCCGACCACCTTTCAGTGGGTACCCCAGGCCGTGTCGACACAGTCCACGGCATTCACCCCAGCGTTCGAAGGGCAGTCTACTTCCTTTCGAGCAAAGCCTAGAGGAGCAGCCAGAGGCTCGTCTAGACGCCCCTCAAGGGGAAGGGGATTCAGGGGTGGTCGTGGTGAGGAAGGCAAGACGTCAGGACGGCAGTCCAAGTGAGGTGATACCGGTAGGAGGGAGACTTCTGAAATTTCGGGATCGGTGGACCTTCGATCCCTTGGCCCACAGCCTACTCAAGAATGGACTGGGCGGGATCTGGTACAGCACTCCACCCCCGTGCCTTCGGTTTTTCCAACACTCCACCCCCGTTATGGAGGAGTACGTTCAAGAACTGTTGGAGAAAAAAGGTGATCCGAAGGGTGAAGCCCATCAATTTCTAAGGGAGGCTGTTTTGTGTTCCCAAGAAAGACTCGGAAAAGCTCAGAGTCATTCTGGACTTGTCGCCACTCAACAAGTTCATAGTGAATTGCAAATTCAAAATGCTAACACTGCAACACATAAGGACCTTACTGCCCGAGAGGGCATATTCCGTCTCTATAGACTTGTTAGACGCCTATTGGCACATTCCAATTAGCCATCGACTCTCCCCCTACCTAGGTTCAGGCTACAACGAAGACTATACGCCTTCGGAGCCATGCCATTCGGGCTAAACATAGCCCCAAGGATTTTTACGAAGCTTGCGAGCGTAGCTCTCAAACAATTACGCCTAAAGGGAATTCAGGTAGTAGCCTACCTGGACGACTGGTTGGTGTGGGCAGCATCCGAGACAGAATGCTTGCAAGCTTCCAGTCAAGTGATCCAGTTCCTAGAGTACCTAGGCTTCAAGATCAACAGAAAAATTCTCGACTTTCTCCATCTCAAAAGTTCCAGTGGCTGGGAATCCACTGGGACCTTTTGTCACACCGTTTCTCCACCCCGGCGAAGAAAAGGAAGGAGATAGCGGGTTCTGTCAAGAGACTTCAAGATTCCGAAAGGATATCAAGACACGAGCAGGAGAGAGTACTGCGCTCTCTCCAGTTTGCTTCGGTGACAGACCCAGTGCTAAGAGCACAGCTAAAGGATGCAATCGGAGTTTGGAGAAGTTATGCATCAAACGCGTGAAGAGATCTGAGAAGACCAGCCGCTTCGGCTAAGTACTCTTCTCAGGCCTTGGTCCCAAGCCAGACATCTAAAGAAGTCGGCTCTTCTTCAGCCACCTCCCCCGTCGGTGACGATTCACTCAGACGCCTCGAAGAAGGGATGGGGAGGTCACTCTCATCGGGAAAAAAGTCCAGGGGACTTGGTCCAGGCTATTCAAGACCTTTCACATAAAACTTTCTAGAAGCTAGGGCAGTGCTCCTTACCTTAAAGAAAGTCTCCCCGCGTCACTCGATCCACATAAGGTGTTGATAGACAGCGAGGTAGTTGTGAGATACTTGAATCGACAAGGATCGAGGTCACCACCTCTCAACCAGGTGATGTTGGCCGTCTTCCGATTGGCGGAAAAGAAGAAGTGGTACCTGTAGGCAGTTCACCTTCAAGGAGTCCGCAATGTGACAGCGGACGCTCTATCCAGGTTCACACCGATAGAGTCGGAATGGTCCTTAGACGCAGGATCATTCTCCTTCATTCTGAATCAGTCCCAGAACTGCAGATAGACCTCTTTGCGACGAAAAACAACAAGAAGTTGCCCCTGTACGTGCCCCGTACGAGGACCCCTTAGCGGAAGTAGTGGACGCAATGTCCCTCGACTGGAACAGATGGTCCAAGATTTATCTGTTCCCTCCTCACAACCTTCTGTTGAGGGTCCTCAACAAACTGAGATCCTTCAAAGGGTAGCGGCAATAGTGGCCCACAAGTGGCCGAACAGCGTGTGGTTCCTCCTGGCATTGGAACTGTAGCTGAAGTTTGTACCACTACCAGATCCAGTTCTGACCCAGCGAGTCCAGAAGTCAACTGTCTGCGCTTCATTACAGAAAACCCGGACCCTGCAGCTCATGATTTTCTCTCCCTAGCGGTGAGAAAGCGTTTCGGGATTTCGAAAGCCAGTATAGACTTCCTTGAGGAATATAAGTGCAAATCTACTAGAAGGCAATATGAGTCATCTTGGAGAAAATGGGTGGCCTTTTGTCAAGGCGAAGATTCCGCAGGAGATCTTGACAGACTTCTGCTTATCTTTCTTCTCCACCTCCATGGTCAAGGGTTGGCAGCGAACACGATTTCAGCGTGTAAGTCTGCTTTGACAAGACCCATTCTATATGCCTTCCAGGTCGACCTAGGTAACGAGATCTTTAATAAAGTCCCGAAAGCCTGTGCTAGGCTCAGACCTTCAGCACCTCCAAAGCCCATTTCATGGTCTTTAGACAAGTTCTTCATTTCGCTTCTCTGTTGAGCAATGAAGAGTGTGCGTTAAAGGATTTGACACAAAAAGTTATTTTCCTATTTTGCACTCGCGTCCGGGGCCAGGGTTAGTGAGACTGTAGCCTCTCGAGAGAGGCAGGTCGTGTTCAGTTCCTGGATGGGGGAGAACTGAACCTGTTTCCGGATCCTACGTTTCTCGCCAAGAATGAGTTACCCACCAACAGGTGGGGTCCCTGCAGAATCTGCCCTCTGAAAGAAGATGCATCTCTATGTCCAGTAGAATGCCTAAAGGTCTATCTTCATAGAACTTCAGACTTCAAGGGTGGTCAACTATTCAGGGGAGAAACATCAGGCTCAAATTTATCTCTGAATCAGCGAAAATCACATATTTTATTCGCAGAGCGGATCCTGACAATACACCCGCAGGTCACGATCCGAGGAAAGTTGCCTCATTCTTAAATTTCTTTAATTGTATGGATTTTGAACATCTCCGTTCATACACTGGCTGGAAGTCTTCCAGAGTGTTCTTTCGCCACTATGCGAAGCAAGTAGAGGAACTAAAAGAGATCTGTGGTAGCAGTGGGTCGCGGTGTTAACCCTACTGTTTAACTCTGCGAGGAACAGTGGTCTTAATTGGGACGATTAATTCCAGGGTGAGTGTGTAGTTACATACTGTACTACAAACTAAGTGAGGGCACTGTGTTGCCCATCCAGACTGTTCCATTTCCGAAGGTGAACCTAGCATAAGTGCAGACATGTGTGCCGAGCGTTTCTAACGCTAATGTCATTGATTTGTAATACAGGCTTTTATGACTTTGATACCTCGGTATCTTAAAAGTGGCATCTAATGTTTTTTCTTTCAGACAAACAAGCTCTGTTTACTATCATACTTATGCTTAAAGTTTTGGGTTATCCTCTTCTTATGTATATATATATATATATAATTGTGGTTAACCTGTCTATTTATTGCCTGTCAATAATCTGGTTCTTGAGAACCTTGCGTCTCCTTCACCTGTGTCAATTTATTGGTATAATTGAGCATTCATTCTATGTACCTTATCTGGGATAATTCTAATAGAATTGTTCCTTTATGCAAGCTATGTTGCATTGGTTTTCCTCCTATGCGGATATAAAACCTTTGTCCAATATAAGTATTGTGCGGAGAACTGGTCGATATTTCATATTGACGCAGTGGTTCTTTACAAACTATGCTTTACTTAATATAGGGCGAGACCACTATATTAGCTTGCCTGGTATTCATACATAGATATATGTACTCTTCGAGACTTTTCCAGAGTCTAGTAGGACTCTTCCCTGTAGGGGGCAGGAAGCTCTAACATAGTTTATAGTTAGTTGAAAAGATGTATAACGGTAACATCTTAGGTCTCTAGGTCTAGTCGACCGGAAAAAAATTACCTCCGGGGAGTACGGCACGTTCTGAGAATCCACAGATACAGTAATGCTCTGGTACACTTCCATCAGGACGACATGGCTTGAGCCCAAAAAACGGATTTTGAGCGAAGCGAAAAATCTATTTTTGGGTGAGATGGCCATGTCGTCCTGATGGACCCGCCCTTGCCTTTCTAAGAAAGGGCTGTAGGACCCCTCCCTACATACAGTATCTGTAGCACCTCGTGTACGCTACAAGGAATACAGATGGCGCCAGGATTGGCGCCAGGCACGCATACGAATCGGGGGATAGGGAAGCCTTGGGAGCGGCTCCCCTTTTTCTTTCCCGAATTCGTATCTCGCCAATCACCTCCTATGAGACGAAATCTCTGTCCAGGATGTAGATTGCCATGTGACATGTCTAGAATACGTCCTCTGATATGTCGCGATATCCCTTTCACGAGGGATACTCGCTCCAGGAGTTAGAATTCTGGTACCTTAAGGTAAATTCTCTGGGAATATCGCCGTAGTTGTAATATACCCTAGGAAGCTACCCTATAGGAACTTCCATCAGGACGACATGGCCATCTCACCCAAAAATAGATTTTTCGCTTCGCTCAAAATCCGTTATATATGTATATATATATATATATATATATATATATATATATATATATATATATATATATATATATGTATTATATGCATGATGATAAATTTTGCAGGTGGGGGTTCGAATCTCCACCCGGCCAGAAGCTGTTACCATAAAATGAATTCCAAGTGGATATATATTCTCAAGATAGAATTCGGTATTAAATGCCGTTCGTGGGTGATATTTACATTGATTGAAATCATGTTTGCTTGTGATATATGTTCATTTAAAATGACCACGTGTAGCAAACTCACGATTCAGCTATCATGGTGGAGATGGGTTTATTTCAAGTCTATGAAGAGATTCTTGCATTCGACAGGAACATGTACGGGGACTTGTCATAAACTTTTATCTCTCTTGATAGCTCAGTCGGTAGAGCCGTTGCTGGCATGGTTTCCGGCCCACAAGTGGGGGTTTGGTTCTCCACCAGGCCAGAAGCTGTTACCATAAAATGAATTCCAAGTGGATATATATTCCCAAGATAGAATTCGGTATTAAATGCCGTTCGTGGGTGATATTTACATTGATTGAAATCACGTGTGCTTGTGATATATGTTCATTTAAAATGACCACGTGTAGCAAACTCACGATTCAGCTATCATGGTGGAGATGGGTTTATTTCACGTCTATGAACAGATTCCTGAATTCGACAGGAATATGTACGGGTACTTGTCATAAACTTTTATCTCTCTTGATAGCTCAGTCGGTAGAGCCATTGCTGGCATGGTTTCCGGCCTACAGGTGGGGGTTCGAATCTCCACCCGGCCAGAAGCTGTTACCATAAAATGATTTCCAAGTGGATATATATATTCCCAAGATAGAATTTTGTGTTGAATGCTGTTCGTGGGTGATATTTACATTGATTGAATTCATGTGTGCTTGTGATATATGTTCATTTAATATTACCTCGTGTAGCAAACTCACGATTCAGCTATCATGGTGGAGATGGTTTTATTTCACGTCTATGAACAGATTCTTGAATTCGACAGGAATATGTACGGGGACTTGTCATAAACTTTTATCTCTCTTGATAGCTCAGTCGGTAGAGCCTTTGCTGGCATGGTTTCCGGCCTACAGGTGGGGGTTCGAATCTCCACCCTGCCAGAAGCTGT
>NC_090730.1:95543326-95545826 GCF_036898095.1 Palaemon carinicauda
AGTCCCAGGAGGACCCAGGGAAGCTGAGTAAACCTGTTGGAATCCTTGCAGCGGGACATCAAAGCTGCTTTGAGGGTGTGATGAAAATGTTCAACTATTCCATTGGCAGCGGGGTTGTAGGCAGTTGTCTGATGTAGGGTGATGTCCAGGAGATTCCATAATGATGTCCACAATTGAGAGGTGAAAGTGGTATCCCTGTCAGAAGTAATATGTTCAGGGATACCAAATATTGCAATCCATCCTGGTAGTAAGAGAGATGCACATGAGGCGGACATTGCAGTTTCTATAAGAATGGCATCAGGCCAACGAGTGGAGCGGTCGATGACAGTAAAAAGGTAACGATGTCCTTGTAATGTGGGTAGGGGCCTACGACGTCGACGTGAATGTGTGTGAAATGACTCTGAGGTTCATGAAAGGTGCCCACTCCTGAATCCTTTTGTTGATGTACTTTGGAAGTTTGGCAAGTACAGTCGCGGAGCCAATCCTTAGCATCCTTAGAAATGCCGAGCCAAATGAACTTCGTCTTCAGCAGCTGTGCAGGAGAATGGCACAAGGGATGTGAAAGGCCGTGAATGAAATCAAATACCTGCCGGCACATGGGAGCAGGAATACAAGGTCGCGGTCCACCAGTACTGAAGTCACAGAGGATGGTGGTGTTGAAGTCGTCGAGGGGGATGTCTTCCCAATAGAGGGAAGTGCAGGAGGTCCTACATGCTTGATACTCTGGATCCTATCTGTTGACTTTAGCCAAGGCGTTGTAATCCAATCCCAGTTGAATGGCAGCCAACGTGTTTCTTGACAGGGCATCAGCAACAGGATTCATTTTCCCAGGGACGTATTGAAGGGTGCAATTGTATTCAGCTACGGCGGAGAGATGTCGGAGTTGACGGGCGGACCAGGCGTTAGACTTTCGAGTGAAGCCGTGCACCAGAGGCATGTGGTCTGTGCAAATGACGAAGGGCGTACCTTCTAAGAAATGGAGAAAGTGACTGACAGCCAAGTGCACCACCAGCAATTCGCGATCGAAAGTACAATAACCAGATTTTTCCTTGGACAGTTTTCTCATGAAGAAGGCCAATGGGCTGGGTGAGCTGTTGACCACTTGCTCGAGTACTGCACCAATAGCGACATCGCTGGCATCGGTGGAGAGAAGGAGAGGGGCATATGGGATAGGAAAAGTGAGAGCTGCAGCAGTTGATAGGACCTTCTTTGCATTGCAAAACGCTGCTTCTTGAAGGGGACCCCACTTCAGTTCCTTTGGCTTGCCCTTGAGGGAGGCGTAGAGAGGAGCAAGAGGGGTGGCAATGGCTGGCAGAAAACAGAGATAATAGTTGATCATGCCTAAGAATTCCTGCAGAGCTTTGACGGTCGAGGGCGTGGGGAAGTTCTGAATGGCTGCTACCTTCTCAGGAAGGGGGTGGACTCCTTCAGGAGTGATGCAGTGCCCTAAGAACGACACTTCGTTGGCACCAAAGGTACACTTGTCGTACTGGACTACAAGGCCATTTTTTTGCAGGCAGTCGAGCACGATGCGCAGGTAACAGAGGAAGAGAACACAAGTATGTCATCCACATAACATACACTGAAGGGGAGGTCCCCTAAGATGCCATCCATGAAACGTTGAAAAGTGGTCCCAGCATCACGAAGGCCAAAACAGGAGTAATTGAAGGTGTATGTACCGAAGGGAGTTGTGATGGTGGTCTTTGGGATGTCTTCTGGGTTCATAGGCACCTGATAATACCCCTTCAGGAGGTCGAGCATGGAGAAAACCCTCGATTTTTGCAGGTAGGAGGTCACGTCGGCGATGTTTGGGAGGGGGTAGTGATCTGGTTGTGTTTGCATGTTCCGGCGAATGTAATCATCGCACGGATGGAGGGAGCCGTCTTTCTTCAGAACGATGTGTAAGGGTGACGACAATGGGCTGGAGGCCTTTTGGCAAAGGCCCATTTCCTCCATTTCGGCGAACGTCTGTTTGGTGGTTTCCAATTGTTCCGGTGCCAGACGTCTGAATTTGGCGAAGACTGGGTGTCCCGTTACCTTGATATGGTGATAAATACCATGCTTGGCTGGAGCCGTGGACGTTTGGTGAATTTCTAGACGGAACACTTCCGGGTACGATGTGAGGAGGTGTGCGTAGGCATCCGTGGGTGCGCTGATGTGGAGAGCGAGGTTGGAAGGGGCGGGTTGAAGAGGTGTCGACAAATACGAGTCTGGGTTGACCAATAGTTAGTGGGCGACATTGACCAGAAGGTGGAAATGAGAGAGGATATCCTCACCGAGGATTGGCAATGTGACGTCAGCAACGAGAAACTTCCAATTAAATTTACCGTTTCCAAACAATAATGTGAGGTTCTTGTAACTGTATGTGGGTATCGCAGATCCGTTGAGAGCTACCAGGCGGGCATCAGCAGACGTAGAAAGACTACGTCGTGTCCTGAAGTGTTCCCTTGGCAAACGAGAATGACAAGCACCCGTGTCTACCAAAAATCGCATGACCATT
>NC_090730.1:95560826-95565826 GCF_036898095.1 Palaemon carinicauda
TGAAACATCTTTTAGAAATCTACCTTCTAAGGAATTCAAGCTACTCTCTCTGGTGAAATTGATATGATAAATTATATCAAACAATGCTCTCTGTCATTTTCTTCCTGGCAATTGATGTATCGAGTAACCTGTGTTGTATGGAAGAATGAGTCCTACGGCTTAACCTAAAGAAAACTATATTTCTATTGCTTTACCAACACTCGCTTGAAGTGCGAAGTGTAGGGTTAGCATGGCTTCTTTCGTCTCCTGTCATAAGTCTCATTCTTGATCTTCAATGTAAGTGAGTGGATAAGATATAAAACGTTGGTCTTGTGTTTAGGTAAAGTCTAAAGTCACGAATCACATTACCAGGTATGCTGAACATTTACTGATAAGGAATTTCGTATTGCTTGGGGTAGGTCATATGACAATTATCTATGGAGTTAAACAGGCGTTTAACAATTCGGGGGATGGGAGGTACAGGGGAAGAAACGTTATAACAACGTCACTGAGGGACGTCATCACTTTTGTGAATGTGTGGGTGGCTAAGACTGGCTTTAGCCTCATTTTCTTAAGTAAAAAAGTTAATGAAACGTAATTGGAAATGCACAGTATTTCCCAAAATTAGGCCATTGTATGAAGCGCTCCCTGCTTTGATATCATGGAAATCCATCAGTTATTTTAGGAGTTATTTAAAAAAAACACTATTACACGGCCTCTGGAAACGATAGTAGGTATGCGTTAATTCTGATAGTCAGGCCTTTTCCATAATGAGGCTCAATACTACACAGTACTCTAGAAGTTTTATTCCAGATGTGATCAAGATGTGGAATGATCTTCCTAATCATGTAGTTAAATCTATGGAACTGCAAAAGTTCAAACTCAGCAAATGTTTTTTTGTTGAACAGGCTTACACACGTCCTTTTATAGTTTATATATCAAATATTAGTTTTAATGTTCTTTATGTTTTTTAAATATTATATTTTCATTCTCATTACTTCTTGTATCGTTTATTTATTTTCTTATTTCCTTTCCTCACTTGGCTATTTTTCCCCGTTGGAGCCCTTGGGATTATAGCATCTTGCTTTTCCAACTAGGTTGTAGCGTAGCTAGTAATGATGATAATGATAATAATATACTACGGCTGGCAAGTTAATCGACCTCTCAAATTCCAAACTCCCTTTTTTGCTTTTACATTAAAAATATTACACTTTAAAACATTAATACACAAATTCTGAGACTGTTAAATAACTCCCAGACAGCAATATATAATATATGATGATTGGAATAATACGCTAGTTACAATAATAAATATATTCTATATAAATTATAACACTTTGAAAAGAATTTACATAACAAAAGTAAGTCACTGGAAAAATTAATTCTGAATAAAATTTAGAATGTGACAAAAATGTTATGATCTGTAATTTATAATAACTAGTCTTTAACTATTATATCTGAATAAACCTTAAGTTTAAGTCAGCTAGCTCTGCCCACCCATTGTCCCTGAAATAAAAAAAAAAAAAGATAACCTCTTATCACTGGTTATTCTCGAAATTTCGGAAACATGTGGTAAAGAACATTCCAAAGCACATGTTCTGAAATTCTCTCTCAAACATGATGCAATGCATCATAAAATATAAAAGAACATTACCCAAGCCCTTGTTCCTATCTCACATGAATCCTTCAACACTTTCAAAGAGACAACGTAAGACTTCATGGAAAAGATATGTGAAATAAAAAGTTAATTCTTAAAAAGAAAATACGTAAATTACATATTTTAACTTGAATAAAGTATATAATGAAATTCACGACGAAAGTCTTACGTAATTTACTTATAATACTTATATCTATATGAGAGGGGCTCATTTTATGGGCTGGGGATCATTTCTTTACTGCATAAGTAAAATGATTAATAATCTACGATATTTACTCTACACTAGACCAGCTTTGTAGGATAGCTCCCACAAAAAAGATTATTCATTTTGGGTCTGAATCCATCGATTCGGCCCAAGATAAATAATCTTCAACCACATTATCTTTACCTGATATATTTTTTTACATTATTATAATACGGATGCAAACATAATGACCACCCAGTTAACCTTTGTTTATTATTTTTCATCTTATTCACAAAGGTTAAATGATCGGAATATACTGTAATCTCTTCATTTTGTGGTCGATTCACATAGACCTCGAACTTGTTTATCGCTGTGAGTAATGCTAGTAGTTCCTTTTCTACTGTCGAGTAGTCTTGCTGATGTTTCTTTAGCTTCGACGACATGAAACAAACAGGATGAAGAATTCCCTCCTCATCTTCCTGCAATAAGACGACTCCAATCCCGTTATCCGACACATCAACTTTGATAAGGAATTTACCGGTGAAATCTAGTGCTTGAAGTATCGGTTTCGAAGTTGATATGGACTTCCTAAATTTTTTCCTTTTTCCTGATATCTCGATAACACAGGTCCGATCACTGCTTTCCTCCAAAATCTGAAATGGTTCTGGGAACTCGTTGGTGAAAGGGAATCTTTCCGATGCGTAGACCAACATCTGATGTCCTACCGCAATCTGTCTGCTCATACTCTTCATGCCAAACATTTTCTTCACTTGTCCTTGACTCGCCGTCTTCATGACTTATAGGAAAAATTTCCTTAACTTGCCAATACCTTTCCTCAAATCCTTGACATTTCATTCATCTGTTTCTTCTCGATCCTTCCTTTTTTCCTGCCAACATTTTCTCTGGTCCTTTGCTGAAGGGTCCTGTATCCTGTCTGTTCGTATCCTTCCTATCAAACCTTACCTTCGTCCATCCTTGACTTGTCGTCTTCCTGCCTTCTGGGGAAAATTGCCTTATCTCCCTGTTCCTTTTCCCGAGATTCTTGACATTTTCTTGTTCCATTTTCTTTCGATCCTTCCAATTTTTCTGCTATCATTTTCCTCGGCCCTTTCCTGAAGAGTTCTCCTCGTACGTCCATTGGGCTTAATGGAGCTTCCTTGATACACTCGTTGGGCTTTTCAGCTATCTGACATACGGGACATGCACGGCAAATCTGGCTCATGTTCAGAAAAAGCGTTTCATTATCTTCTTTGTCGTCCTCCTTATCCTCATATGTCCCATTTCGTGAGCTATCGCGATCACCTGTCTTCTCAACGGTGAGGGAATTAATATCTGGCGATATAACCCTCCTTCGGCATTCTCAGGGATATCGGTGGGTCTATGCTTCCTCACAAGCAACCCATCCTTAAGATAATAACAGGTCGGAGACTGCTGTGCCTCCTCATCCATCACAAGGTACAATAACTCTGTTAACATTGCATCTTTCTGTGGCAATCTTATCAGCCTTTTCCTACTCACTTGTCCTACTTCTAAAGTTGAATTTTCTATTTCTTCTAAGTCCATTTCTTCTTTGTCTACTTGTCTGCTCGTATGCCACTCTTTCCTGCTCAGGCTTACTCTGGAGTTCTCTTCTTGCTTACCATCAAGGAAATACTCTTCTTTGGAAAACAAATCCTGTAAGTTCATTGCTCCTTCGATTTTTTTTTCTTCTTCGTTCACTTGTGCACTTGTCTGTCATTCCTCTTCGCTCGGGGTTACTTTTGAGTCCTCTTCTTGCGTATCATCAAGGGAATCCTCTTCTTCGAAAAACAAATCTTCCAAATTAATTTCTTCCTGGTCCTTTATTTCTTTGTCCTCCTGTCCACTCGTTTGTTGTTCCTCTTCGCTCGAGCTTACTCGGGACTTCTCATCTTGCGTACTATCAAGGGAATCTTCTTCTTTAGAGAACAAATTTTCTAAGTTCATCGCTTCTTCGATTTCTTCTCCTTCTTCGGCAGCCACTTCCTTCTTCATACTCCTAGTCGTCACAGCACTTGGAAACAGAGACAGGTAGTCCTTCTCGAATTCAGTCGTAGGACTATACTTCAAAACTTTCTCCGTTACAATGGGACAAGGCACGAAAGGTGCTCCACCAACCTCATTACCCAGCAGAACGTCTACTCCTTCGATAGCCAATGAATCCTTTACTGCAAAGTCAAAATTACCTGTCTCCAACTATCATAACGGTTTTAAACGGATAATAGTGGTGACCTCCTCACCTCCTACTCCCTTCAAAATAATTGAGTCCCCTATGAGAGACTGTTCTACTATAAAATGTACTCCCCATACTACCACACTATGGTTACAACCTGTGTCACGCATTATCCTAACCGAGGTTTGCTCACTCCGGTCTATTGCTGCTAACATACCTTCATAAATGTATGGTTTAAAGGCATCCATGCTGCTTGGGTTTGTCCTGTTTGTCATGTAAACGGTGGCTCGTTCATTTTCCTCTCCATCCTTTCCCGATTGCTTCTTAGTTTTCGCATTCTGTCAAGTCGAATTATCTTGGGTGACTGCTTTCGGTTGGTTGGACCAGCATTCCTTACTGATACGGCCTCTCTTGCCGCACTTAAAACAGACAATATCAACCTTCTACACGTCTTTCATGATACTTGAAGGAGGATGATTCGACGTTTGTTGCTGTGGTACTATCGCATTCTGCTTAGGGACAGTACCACTCCTACTTTCGTTGTAACTGTTGAACTTATTCACGTAGTTGTTTCCAAACTGGTTTCCATGATTCTGCGAATACTTGACATTTGGGTGGAACGACGGTTAAAACTTCGTGTTCGAGGAGGGTTTTCGACTGATTATATTGTACTCTTCATTCACTGAAGGGGCTTTATCAAGTTTCTTCACCTCTCTATCTCTCTCAAGTATGTTCGAATGTGCTCAGGAATTCCTCGTAGATACTGCTCTAGTATAATCGATTCCTCTAAATCAGCCTTCTCCATTACGTTAGCAGCCTCTGTCTATCTCTTAAAACATCGTCGTACCTTATAAACATAATCCAGGAAAGTCATTTTCTTGTCCTTCGGAACCCTTCATTATAATATTCAGGGGTCATCTGATACACTTGCAGCACTCTCCTTTTCACTTCTTGATACGCCATCCTTTGGTCCTGAGATAAGGAGAAGT
>NC_090730.1:95573326-95575826 GCF_036898095.1 Palaemon carinicauda
AACAACAAATTCAAGATGCTGACTCTGCAACAAATAAGGACCCTTCTGCCTCAAAGGGCCTACACGGTCCCCATAGACCTGGCGGATGCCTACTGGCACATTCCAATGAATCATTACGCTTCCTCCTACCTAGGATTTCGACTCCAAAGGAAAAGTTACGCCTTCAGGGCCATGCCCTTCGGGCTCAACGTGGCTCCACGGATCTTCACCAAGCTGGCAGACGCAATCGTCCAACAGCTCCGTCTTCAGGGCGTCCAAGTGATGGCCTACCTAGATGACTGGTTAGTCTGTTAGATTGTGTAAGAGCCTGCAACAAAGTCACCCAGTTCCTAGAGCATCTGGGATTCAAGATAAACACCTAGAAATCTCGCCTCTCTCCAGCTCAGAAGTTCCAATGGTTGGGAATCCATTGGGATCTTCAGTCACACCGCCTAACCATTCCACAGAAGAAAAGGAAGGAAATAGCAGGGTCTGTCAGAAGGATTCTAAAATCCAAACGGATCTCAAGACGTCAGCAGGAGCAAGTTTTCGGCTCTCTACAGTTCGCCTCTGTGACAAACCCAGTGCTTTTGTCTGGAGACGTTTCGCATCCATCGCTCGAAGAGACCTCAAGAGACGGCCTCCAAACAGACTTCGCTTACTCTAAAGCCGTGGTCGGAAGCAACGGCCCTGAAAAGGTCCATTCCTCTTCAACACCCGCCTCCATCAATCAACATCCACACGGACGCTTCACTGGTTGAAGGAACATGGTCTCCCCTATTCAAGACGTTTCACATCAACATCTTGGAGGCCATGGCAGTTCTTCTCACCCTGAAGAAACTCTCCCCGCCTTCCTCGATCCACATTCGCCTGACACTGGACAACTCGGTGGTAGTCAGATGTCTCAATCGTCAGGGCTCGAGATCGCCCCAGATAAATCAGGTACTTCTTCCGATCTTTCGTTTGGCAGAAAAGAAGAAATGGCATCTGTCTGCAGTTCACCTACAAGGATTCCGCAACGTGACGGCGGACGCTCTATCACGGACAAGTCCAATAGAGTCGGAATGGTCTCTAGACGCAAGGTCATTCTCCTTCATCTCTCACCAAGTCCCGGAACTTCAGATCGATCTCTTCGCGATGAGCGACAACAATCAACTTCCTCGATATGTGGCCCCGTACAAGGACCCCAAGGCAGAAGTAGTGGATGCTATGTCACTGGATTGGAACAGATGGTCCAGGATATACCTGTTCCCTCCTCCCAACCTTCTGCTGAAAGTCCTCTCCAAACTGAGAACCTTCAAAGGGACAGCGGCCCTAGTGGCTCCCAAGTGGCCCCGGAGCAATTGGTACCCTCTGGTTCTGGAGCTGCAGCCCACGCTGATCCCCCTACCGGGCCCAGTTCTCTCTAAACAAGTACAAAAGTCGACTGTCTTCGCTTCATCACTGAAAGTCAGGGACCTTCATCTCATGATTTTCTCTCCTTAGCCGCAAAGAAAAGGTTTGGAATCTCGAAGAAAAGCTTAGACTTCCTCGAGGAATACAAGACTGAATCTACAAGACGGCAATACGAATCTTCCTGGAGAAAGTGGGTCTCTTTCGTCAAGGCAAAAAATCCTGCGGAAATCACCATTGATATTTGTATGTCCTTCTTCATTCACCTTCATGGACAAGGCTTAGCGGCCAACACGATTTCCACCTGCAAATCGGCTTTGACTAGACCACTCCTGTACGCCTTCCAGATTGTGTTTCTAAAAAGTAAAAATTTCTTTTCAGATTCAAGATTGAAGTCTTTATTTTCTATGTACATTATTCTTTATGATTGTAAATAAACTCTACATTCATTATTGTAATTACTACCATAATGATCTGCAATCTTTGAAATAAAATGTCTATTTTATTCTATGTGCGTCTCTCTCCGCTCCTATTCTTTATCAAGAAATATACGATTGTTATAGTTTCATTTACCCCTTAGTCTCTAAATAATGAGAAGAATAATATAAGTAATTATGTTATATACTCACTCATGCCTTGATAATATTCCTACTCGAATATTAACCTTTGTCCTGCCTCCGAGACCAGATTGATCTCTCCTCCAGGGAGAGTAGTAAATGTTATTTACTTACCTATGCTTGATAATATTCCTACCCGAATATTAACCTTAGTCTTTTCTCCGAGTCCAGCACGAACTCTCCGCATGGTGAGTAGCTCTTCAATGATCGCTTCGAGATGTTCCTACCGTCCACCAGGACTTCTCTGCCAGGGGGCCAGGAAGCTAGTTCTTCATAGAATCCCTGGTAAGGACATGTTCTATACCTCTATTCAAAGCCCTTGGCACTTGTATTAAAAAGGGGAAAAATTCCACGATACATTAATTCTCTGGTACACTTCCATAAGGACGTCATGGCTTGAGCCCAAAAAACGGATTTTGAGCGAAGCGAAAAATCTATTTTTGGGTGAGATAGCCATGACGTCCTGATGGACCCTCCCGTCTATTCTAGTTCAGCCTTTCAGGTCCCGTCCT
>NC_090730.1:95580826-95590826 GCF_036898095.1 Palaemon carinicauda
ATGGATTCACCAACCCCAGAATTGATGCAAAGAGAGTAGCATCAACTGCAAATGCAACAAGCTTGTTTTCTGGGCCAAACCACATGTCATGTGTATATAGTATGAAAAGTAATGGGCCAAGAACACTACCTTGTGGAACACCGGATATCACATTCCTATACTCACTAAAGTGCCCATCAACAACAACTCTTTGAGATCTATTACTTAAAAAATCAATAATAATGCCAAGAAACGACATACCCACTCCCAACTGTTTGAGTTTGAAAACAAGGGCCTCAAGATTAACACGGTCAAAGGAAGCATTAAAATCAAGGCCCATCATACATACTTCCTGACCACAATCAAGGGATTTCTGTACAGCACTGGAGATTGTAAGAAGGGCATCACATGCTCCAAGGCTTTTACGAACACAAAATTAGAAACTAGGAAATAGATGATTACCTTCATCAACCTATCAAGACGTTTTGCCAGAAGACGTTCAAAAACTTTATATAATATGGGAGTTATGGAAATTGGGCGGTCATCAGTGGGACTTCAGTTACCACAAACACATTTATTTAAAGAAGTAACATTACCAATTCTCCAACAAGTGCTAAAAGCTCCTCTTCTTGCTAACTTGCGCAAAATAACAGATAACGTTGGAGCTAAGAAATCTGCTGTCTTTATAAGAAACAAAGGAAAAATACCATTTGGGTCTATATATATATATATATATATATATATATATATATATATATATATATATATATATATATATATATATATACACATATGTATATGTATGTATATACACATATATATTTGTAGATATATATATATATATACACATATATATTATATATATACACATATTTGAATATATATACTGTATATGTTTATATATATATACATACATACATATATATATATATATATATATATATATAGATATGTATATATAAATATATATATACATATATATATATATATATGTATATATGTATATATATGTATATATATAAGTATATATATATTTTCATATATATATATATATATATATATATATATATATATATATATATATATATATATATATATATATATTTATATATGTATATGTATATATATGTATATATATATATATATATATATATATATATATATATATATATATATATATATATTCATATATACATAGACATATATATGTATATACTGTATATATGTAAATATATACTGCATACAGTATATATGTATATATATGTATGTATATGTGTATATATGTTTATATATGTACATACATATATGCATATATATGTATGGTAGTAGGACAGAATACCTAATGACATAATGCATAATGACAGAATGCCTAAGGACAAAATGCCTAATTCCTCAACACGGACCAAATGCCTAACAGACATAATGCCTAATAGACAAAATGCCTAATGGGCAAAATGCCTTTCAGGGAAAATTATCTTATTTAGCATTCTTAAATAAATAAATCGAGATTAGTAAAGATCTTACAGTTAAAGCCCATGTAACTACCCAACAAGCTGCTGTTCATTTTACTTTTCTTTTTGCTCTTTGAAAGGCAGAAAAATATTAAACTTCTTTTACTCAAACAAATTTCTTAATCAGTCATTTCAATTTTTGTAAGAATCCCTTCATTATAAAATGGAAATCATCACTAGTAACAAGGGATGAAAGAAACTAATATTTGAAGGTTATGCATACATCGTTAACAGGAGAAAAGAAGGACGTACATATTGGAGGTGTGAAAAACGTGCTTTGTGTAGTGGCAGTATAATCACTTGTAATAATTTAATTGAAAAATAAACTCCAGCAATCATTCGTATCCACCAGATGAAGCTTGCACGAGTGCTTTAAAAGTTATGGAAAATATGAAAGACCGCGCTTGTAAATCTGATGAAGCTACATCTTTGGTAATTAATCACTGTACACACGATTTGTCATTTAGCATATACGGTGCTTTGCCGGTGAAAGATTCCTTTGCACGCAGTGTAAGATGTATAAGAGGACGCGAAAGTGCTGCTGAAGATTTATCGATAACTACAAGAGGTGAACATTATGGTATGAATCAGAAAGTGTGTATATTTACACAACTCAAAAGAATTTGGAAATCTTGAAAAGTAAGAACAAGTGGTTAAGTGATGGCACTTTTAACTATGTACCAGTCGGAAAACATCTGTATACGTTGCTTTGTGTTGTTTCTCAAAGTAAAACATTACCATTAGTATACTGTGTTACATCTAGTAAACATGAAAAAACTTATGATACAATATTCGAGTTCTTCAAAGAGCAGAGCCTTTTCCCAGAGTCTGTAAATCTTAAGAACAAGCAGCAATAAAAAGTTTAAAGAAACGTTTCCCAAATACTTCAATCAATGGTAGTTTCTTTCATTTTAGTCAATGTCTTTGGCGTAAAATATAAAATCTTGGTCTCCAGCGCTGGTACACGAATAATGACAAGGCTTTCATAATCAAACAAATACAAGCCTTAGCTTTTGTTCCTCCAGAGGATGTGGCTGATCTTTTTTACAAACTTTTTTACTTCAATGAACCACGAAACTGACGATGTTCAGAGTGAATTCTTTGAATATTTTACAATCACAGGGTTCGCAATAGTTCAGAGAGGTTGACGAAGATACCCAACATTCGATGTTCAAATGTGGAATGTGTATCGTAGAATAGAATAAAATTTTCCAAAAACTACGAACTCTCTAGAAGGATGGCACCATACTTTTAGCAAGAGAGTTTCAATTACTCACCCAACTCTCTCTAAGCTTGTGAAAAAAAATCAAAACTGAACAAGCAAGTACCGAATTTAGGTGCAAATATTGAAAAAGTTAATAAGAAATTATTCGGGTAAATGAACGGAACAAAAATATTAATTCAACTTACAATAAGGATGAAGGTAAACTTAGCCACCTTGGCCGAGGTCAGTACTCTACAGAGTGCTAAGCTATCTAGTTCACTTTTTTTATTCGGTTTCAGATGTTTTGTCCATTAGGCATTTTGTATGTTAGGCATTTTGTCCATTAGGCATTATGTCTATTAGGCATTTTGTCTGTGTTGAGGGATTAGGCATTTTGTCCTTAGGCATTCTGTCCTTAGGCATTATGTCATTAGTCATTCTGTCTGCTCACGATATGTATATATATATATATATATATATATATAAGGGATTTTGAGCGAAGCGAATATCTATTTTTGGGTGAGATGGCCATGACGTCCTGATGGAAGGTTCCTTCAGTAGTTCCTGAGGGTATATATGACTACTGTGGATATTCCCAGAGAATTAAACCAAAGGTTTCACAGAATTCTAAAGGTTTCCCTTTAGGATGTCGTATATCAACAGGGGACGTATGCTTGACACGCCACATGGCTATCTGCACCCCACATAGCGTTTACGCTTTGAGGGGGAAAGGTGGCAAGATAACTGAGAAGCCGTTGCAAAGTTATCCTCCTACGTTACTGTTACGGTACCTCGCGACGTAAACAAACGGCAGCCATAGCTGTCCGCCATCTTGACTGACATCACGTCCGTCCTCTTCATTCCATATTCAGCGTTTCTGCCAGCCTCCACGATACAATATGAAAGGGAGGGGCCTGACAGGCCGAACTAGAACCAGTAGGGTGGGTCCATCAGGACGTCATGGCCATCTCACCCAAATATAGATTTTCGCTTCACTCAAAATCCGTTTTTTGGGCTCAAGCCATGACGCCCTAATGGAAGTGTACCAGAGAATTAGTGTATCGTGGTTTTTCCCCATTTCAAAGTGCCTTCTACTTCAAACAATATTCCTTTGGTCTGGTGACCTTTGAGACCGTAACATCTCCGTTATATGTTACTACCAGTGGCATAAACAATGATATGGCTTCCTGCCCCCCTGGTAGGGAGGTCCTGTTTGGAAAAGAGGAACATCTCAAAGTACCCTGATGAAGATAGACTCACCTGGATGCGAGGATCGTGCCGGTCTCGTAGACAGATCGGAACGTTAAATATTTGTGTAGGAACAGTATTTCACTTGCCTGGTGAGCATATTTCAGACAGGATAATTATTATATTTAATATAATAACGAATAATTAGGGGCATTGAAACACAGTAACAGCAATTTATTTTCATATGGAAAGGCGAAATAAGACGTATATGGTAAATAAAATATCTATTTTATTCAAGAAATTGCAATAAAGTAAAATAAGGTAAATAATTTACAATAAAATTGTTGAATAACGGACATAAATCATGAACTGAAAGACGGTGATGTGGAATCTGAAAGGAAAGAATTTGCCTTTGTACACATAAGTTCCTGGGGAACGAAAGTCTTTGAGAGTTACAATACACTTTATGTCCAAGAACATGTGGCACACGTGTTAGAATCTATGTCACTTCACCTTGAGGAAAAACAGTCTTTTGTGACACAAGTGTCACCTGAAATCACTATGTATCGCACTAGGGTCAACACAGGCACCCGTTGAGTTAGAGTCCCGAAATAACTCACTGTTCTACCCAGCACTAAGCAGCTGGTTTCAATACACTACCTGCTGCTACCACGAATCTTTTAACTTTGTGCACCTGCTTTGCATAGTGTTTAAAGAACACTCTTAAGGATTTCCAGCCTGTGAAGGATCGGAGGCTTTCGAAATCCATACCTTGGAAAAAATTTAGAGAAGAGGCGACTTTCCTAGGATCATGACCTGCAGGTGTACTGTCAGGATCCGCTCTGCGAATAAAGTAGATGATTTTCGCCCTTAGTTGTTTAAGTGATTGGTCACTACCCGATGTTTCTCCTTTAAAAAGCTGTCCTCCGCCAAAGTCTGAAGTTCTTCGAAGATAGACCTTAAGACTCTCCACTGGGCATAGAGAGACATCTTCCTTCAGAGGGCAGATTCTCCAAGGTCCCCATCTCTTGGTGGGGAGTTCATTTTTGTCGAGAAACGTGGGGTCAGGGAAGAGGGTAAGTTCCCCTGTGTCGGCGAACTGTATCTGGCCCTCTTCTCTTGATAATGCCACTATTTCACTGACTCGGGCTCCCGATGCGAGAGCAAAAAGGAAAATTACTTTTTGAGTCAAGTTTTTCAGAGGCAAGATTCGTTGTCCAAGCTAGAGGCAAAATGGAGCACCTTATCCAGCGACCAGGTGATGGGTATCGGTGGAGGTGCAGGACGAAGTCTAGCACATGCCTTCGGAAGTTTGTTAAAGATTTCGTTGGACAAATCTATTTGGAAGGCGTACAGTAGTGGTCTTTTCAAGGCCGATTTACAAGTGGAAATCGTGTTGGCCGCCAAGCCTTGTCCATGAAGGTGAATAAAGAAGGACATACAAAAATCTATGGAGATTTCCGGAGGGTTTTTTGCCTTGACAGAGGACACCCACTTCTTCCAGGATGATTCATATTGCCTTCTGGTAGACTTTGTTTTGTATTCCTCTAGGAAGTCTAAACTTTTCTTCGAGATTCCAAACCTTTTTTCCACGGCTAGGGATAGAAAATCATGAGATGAAGGTCTTGGACTTTCTTTGATGAATCGAAGATAGTCGACTTCTGCACCTGCTGGGAGAGAACTGGGCCCGACAGAGAGATCAGCTTGGGTTGTAGCTCCAGGAGTAGGGGAAACCAGTTGGTCCGGGGCCACTTGGGAGCCACTAGGGCAGCTGTTCCCTTGAAGGTTCTCAGTATGGAGAGGACTTTCAGCAGAAGATTGAGTGGTGGGAACAGGTAAATCTTGGACCATCTGTTCCAGTCCAGGGACATGGTGTCCACTGCTTCCGCTTTGGGGTCCTCATATGGGGCCACATATCGAGGAAGTTGATTGTTGTCGCTCGTCGGGAAGAGGTCGATCTGCAGTTCCAAGACTTGACGGGAGATGAAGGAGAATGATCTTGCGTCTAGGGACCATTCCGACTCTATGGGGCTTGTCCTCGACAGAGCGTCCGCCGTCACATTGCGGAATCCTTGCAGGTGAACTGCAGACAAGTGCCATTTTTTTTCTTGTCCGCCAGGCGGAAAATGGGCAAAAGCACTTGGTTGAGGTGGGGTGATCTTAAGCCCTGGCGGTTGAGACATCTGACTACCATGGAGCCGTCCAGAGTTAGACGAATGTGGATTGAAGGACGAGGAGATAGTTTCTTCAGAGTGAGAAGAACCGCCATGGCCTCCAAGATGTTGATGTGAAACGTCTTGAACAGGGGAGACCATGTTCCTTGAACTTGTCGTTGGTAGGAGTGACCCCCCCACCCCCATCCCTTTAGCGAGGCATCCGTGTGGATGTTGATCGATGAAGGTGGTGGTTGAAGAGGGACAGATGTTTTCAAGGTCCTTGTTTCCGATCACGGCTCGAGGAGTGAGCGAAGCCTGTTTAGTAGGGGTCTTTTGAGATCTCTTCGAGCAATGGATGCGTTTCGTCTCCAGACTCCTGAAGCATCCTTTAGCTGTACTCGTAGCACTAGGTTTGTCACTGTGGCGAACTGTAGGGAGCCGAGTACACGCTCCTGCTGTCGTATTGAAATTCATTTGGATTTGAGAATTCTTTTGACAGACCCAGCTATTTCTTTCCTTTTCTTCAGAGGGATGGAAAGGCGATGTGACTGAAGATTCCAATGGATTCCTAACCATTGAAACTTCTGAGCTGGAGACAGGCGAGACTTCTTGGTGTTGATTTTGAAACCTAGATGTTCCAGGAATTGGGTCACCTATCTGCAGGATTGTGAACATTCTTCTGACAATGTCGACCAAACCAGCCAATCGTCGAGGTAAGCCATCACCTGGACACCTTGAAGGCGTAGCTGGTGGACGATTGTGTCTGCTAGTTTAGTGAAGATTCTTGGAGCCACGTTGAGCACGAAGGGCATGGCCCTGAAGGTGTAGTTTCTTCTTTGGAGCCTGAATCCTAGGTAGGAGGAAGCTTGGTGATTCATTGGAATGTGCCAATAGGCATCCGCCAGGTCTATTGAGACCGTGTAGGCCTTGTGAGGCAGTAGGGCTCTTATATGTTTAAGAGTCAGCATCTTGAATTTTTTGTTCACAATGAACTTGTTGAGAGGGGACAAGTCGAGAATGACTCTGAGCTCGTCTGAGTCTTTCTTGGGAACACAAAACAGTCTTCCCTGGAACCTGGTGGACTTTACCCTCTTGATCACCTTCTTGTTCAAGAGTTCTAGGACATATTCTTCTAGGATGGGGGTTGAGGGCTGGAAGAATTAGTAGAAGGTTGGAGGTGATTGTATCCAGCTCCACCCTAGTCCCTTCTTGATGATGCTGTGTGCCCAAGGATCGAAGGTCCAACGATCCTGAAAGTGGCGGAGTCTTCCTCCCACCGGAAGCACTTCATTGCTTCTGGTTTCCCGAGGGTTTGCCATCTCGGCCGCCTGCTCCCCTTCCTCCTCTGCCTCTGGAAGGGCGACGAGAGGAGTCTCTGCCAGAGCCTTTACCTCTGGGACGAAAGGTAGTGGACTGTCTTTCGTAGGCAGGGGTGAAGACCGGTGATTGGGACACCACCGGCTGAGGGACCAGCTGAAATTTCTGCTGTGGCTGGGCCACTATCTGGGGAGTAGCGGATCACGGCCGATGCCTTAGGGAAGAGAAGGGCCCTCATCTTCTTGTTGGGGAGATAAGGCCCTGTGGCGTTCATCTGGAAACCGCGCACCCACTTGCGCAGTTTATCTCGTGCATTGTCCCAGCCCTCCGCGGACGGAGGGTTGTCGAACGCCTCATCAAGAAGGCTTTTGCAGACTGAACAAGTCTGCGGATCCCAATACTTGAGATTCCCTTTCTTGGTGGCACATGCGGCGTGGGTCTGGCACACCAGATGCCCATAAAAGTCAGGACGACGAACTCCGCAGAAGGAGCTCTCACACTTCACGTACTCCTCCTGTAAAAGAAAGAGACAATGAGTACTTGAGAGTCATTATATCATGATTTACAGTAATCTTAGATTAAAATTTGAGTAGTAACTTATAAAATATAAGATTCATTTTGGTTATGAACTCAGGATAGGTGAGCTAGAAAAGAAGTAGGAAGACACATATTTGTGAATCCTGCCCAGCCAATGGCTGCAACCTTACACTATAATTAATTCCTTAGAACCTGTAGGGTTCTAAAAAGGGGGAAAGAGCATCCGTTCGGATGAGCCAAGCTTAGGCTTCCTCTGGGGAATTAATCATAGAGAGGTGCAAAGCTGAAATCATTCAGTTTACATAGAGAAAAAGGAGGAAAATTAGAATGAACCCCGTTTTGCAGTTTCGGTCCCGGCAAGAGACTGCACAAGGAAGCACAGAATATGCTGGAAATGTTTTACTGTACAACTGTATACAATAGTCATTGTTCTATGGTATGAAATACCAGAGGAGAACTAGCTAGTCTACACAGCTGCATGATAGTGACTGCCGGCACGGGTCGGCAGCCGGGAGGGGTGATTGTCCACTGTAAGCCGAGGCTAGAAGCGCCGGCAGACTGACGGCAGGCCAGAGGCCCGTCTAGCAAGGTGAACCCATCAATAGCCACAAACCAAGTGGCAGAGAGACAGGAAGACACTTGAGAATGGCGGATCGCCAGCAGGACGGTGGACCGCGGCAGCCAGCAGGCAGCCAGCAATGGTAGACCATCGCTGACATTATCCAATGAAGCAGGAAGGTTACCCCAAGATGCCGACGGTTAGCGCCGGCAAGTGGAGGCCGGATCTCCGGCAGGACGGTGGCCCCCGGCAGCCGGCAGGCAGCCGGCACTGGTAGACCATCGCTGACATCATCCAATGAAGCAGGAAGGTTACCCAAGATGCCGGCACCGAGATAGAAAGACAGAAAGGTAAGGAGGGAAGGTTAGGAGGGAAGGTAAGGAAGGGTAATACCCAGTACCCAACCTAACCTTTCTCCGGAAGGAGTGTTCACATGAAAGGGGGGATACGCCTATCATCCGGCAGCAGAGAGCCGGCAGACGGCTATGTTGCTTGTGGTAGCCCAAGGGAGGGCCAGAGAACACTCAAGGAGGGAGGTCTTCCACCCGCAGGCCGACCGCCAGCACAATCCCATAGTTCAACTATGTTAGGGAAGTGTAGCAGAACAGACCACCTAGCAGAAGAACACAGCCAATCCCACAACTCGCCAGCAAGCGGAGGAGTTGCAGGACGGCGGACATGGGTGTGGTGGCAAGCCAACACAAAGGGACAAAGTGAGGGGAGGGGGAAAGGGTCCTGAGAGGGAGTGATAAAGGGGGTGGGGACACACCCTTACACCCCCAAGAGAAGGGAATCTGTTTATAGGCTAGCCTATCTAGGGGGGAGAGAATGCTCTCCAACCTAGGGTAGGCTAGCTCAGCTTAGGTACAGCACTAGTGTCCTGTCCTAAACTATAAAGAAACAGAATCCCAATGACTGCCTAACCTAGGCTAGGAGAACCATTCTTCCAGACTAGGCAAGACAGGGGTAGGACAAGTCGCTAGGCTGCAGGGAGGAAGGGTCGTGACCCAACCAAGTGCAGACTAGGGGGAAAGGCGGAGCCCTTCCACCTTCATCCTCCAGCCAGTACCAGAAGGAAAAAACGTTCTCCTAAGGTGGGCTGGGGTGAACAACAAGTACTCTGGGGTTCTGTCCTAACTCGAGCCATGAAAAATGGCGATGAGAAGGGAAGAACAATCCTTGCCTAACCTACCCGGATACCATTCCAGGTAAGAGGGCTAGGATGTAGCCTAGGCTACCGCAGAGGAGAAGATTACCTTATATAAGGTAACTAGGGAGATAAGGAAGCATACAAGGGCCCCAACGTTAGGTTAGGGGTAAACGAGTCGATGGTAAGACCACCCAAGACCCCTTGTATGGTCCCTAGAAGGCGAAAAAACACATGTGCAATCACTGAATCTTGTATGTATAATTGCCTAAATCTTCGTTTCGTAAATTAACACTAGGAACACTTATTATATCATGCAGGAAGTAAACATAAACACTTAGGCATCGAGCCTAGGGGATAGGCTAATAGGCTAGCGTAGGGTTCGGCTAACTAAGTTTGCCG
>NC_090730.1:95603326-95613326 GCF_036898095.1 Palaemon carinicauda
TCCTGGCAGTCACTTGTCCATACAAAAATTTTCTTGGGGCTAGTCAAATCCGTCAAGGAAGCGACTACAACCAAAAAGTTTGGGCAAAACGTCGGCAGAATCCTGCCATCCCTAAGGAGCGTTGCAACTGCTTCCTTGTTGTGGGGGGTGATGCTTTCCTTATTTCTTCGACGTTAGCAGCCACCGGGGCTATTAGTCCTCATCCTACTTCAAATCCCAAATACCGAATGGTTGCCTTTCCAAATTCGTTCTTCTCCAAGTCAATCGTCAGGGAAGCTCCTTGCAGCTTTTGAAATACCTTTTTCAGGATTCGGAGAGGTTCTTCCCAGGTCAATGAATATACCACAATATCATCAAGATGTACGCCTACTCCTTCTATCAATCCTAGAGGGTTATCCATCACTCATTGAAAAGTAGTGGGGGCGTTCATTAAACCAAAGAGCATGATGGTACATTGATATACCCCAAACAGGGTTATAAAGGCTGGTAACAATTTTGTGGTGTCGTCCAAAGGAATTTGATAGTAGCCCTTTAACAAGTCTTTCTCGGAGACGAACTTTACTTGTCCGATATTGTTGAGTTGTTGGTCGATGAGGGGCAATGGATAATTATCAGCCACACTGGTTGAGTTTAACTTTCGGAATTCCGTACACATCCTAAAAGATCCGTCCGTTTTTTCCCGACTAAGCATGGAGAACTGTAAGATCAGGTCACTGATTTTCTCTAAAATCTTGAATGGTCCTTGAAACTTGTTGGTGAATGGGAAAATCCCTAACAGCAGGAAAACTGATACCTGTTTTCCTTTAGAAAACTGTCTGTCCTTGCTTTTTACATCGAATCTTTTCTTAATTTTTCCTTACTCGCCTTAAGGTATAATGACAAAATTTCCTTTTCTCATCAATTCTTTCTCCCTCCGTTTCCTCTCGCTCCTTCCATTCTTCTGTTAACATTTCAATCTCTCTTCGTACTTCTCATCTAAATACCATTTCATTCGGGCTACATCCCATGCTTTCTTGATAAGCATTACGTACCTTGGTTCTCCGGATGATAAGCAGTTGATAGTTGTTTCGTATCCAACAGTTTCATTACGTCCTTATATGATTTCAACGTGAAATTCGTTCCTTGGTCACTTTGAACGATTTCCAATATACCAAACTTAGTAAAAAAAAGTCTGGTAACTTCTCGGCGATTGTCTTAGCCTTAACACTAATGCTCCTGAAGGGCATGACTTCTGGGTATCTCGTTACTGGACACATCAAGGTTAACATATATTCTTGACATTTGTTCGTCCTTAGTAAAGGTACTACAATGTCGATCATTACCTTTCTGAAGAGTTCTTCTTGCACTTCTATCGGCTGTAAGGGAGTTTTCTAATGCACTCGTTCGGCTTTCCAGCCATTTGACATAAGTGAGATGTACGACAAAACTGTCTCATGTCCTTGTGCATGCCAGGCCAAAAAAAGTGTTCCATTATCTTCTCCGTCATCTTCCTTATTCCCATATCTTGCGTCTTGGGTACAACAGCAATCACCTGTCTTCTCAATGGTGCGGGAATTAGTATCTAACAATAAATCCCACGTTTGGCATTCCCAGGGATATTGGTTGGTCTATGCTTCCTCATAAGCAACCTATCCTTAAGATAGTAAAGGTTCGGAGACTGCTGTGTCTCCATCTCTTTCCCCACACAGTAAAATAACTCTGTTAATGTTGCATCCTTCAATTGCAATCCTATCAGCCTTTTCCTACTCACTTGTCTACTAACGTTGAATTTTCTATTTCTTTCAAGTTCACTTCTTCTTTGTCCTATTGTCCACTTGTCTGTCGTTCCTCATCGCTCGGGCCTACTCGGGAGTTCTCTTCTTGCGTACCATCAAAGAAATCCTTTTCTTCGGAAAACAAATCTTCCAAGTTTATTGCTCCTTCGATTTCTTTTTCTTCTTTTTCAGCATCCATTTTCATCTTCACACTCCAACCATGCCACCAGAAGCTCAAAAGAAGTTGGAATCTAACTGCTAACTACAATTCAGGATTTACCTGGCGAGACATCAGTATCTCGACAGCGAGTTGAAAGCTACCTGGCCTTTCATTTGAAGTGGCTAGGGTTCGATCCCAGTATGAGATAGAAATTTATTTCTATTTGAGCATAATATTGTGTTGATTTTCATCCATATTGAATCATTAGGCGTAATTTGAATTAAATGCTATCAATTATGTCACCTGCTGGGCCTATAAGTTGGAGAAAACTTGCTGGTAAGAGACTGATGTCTCGCCAGGTAAATCCTGAATTGCAGTTAGCAGTTAGGTTTTGACTTCTTTTGAGCCTCTGGTGCCATGGTTGGAAGCCAATTGGCCTTTCATTTGAAGTGGCTAGGGTTTGATCCCAGTATGAGATAAAAATTTATTTCTATGTGAGAACGATATTGTGTTGATTTTCATCCATATTGAGTCATTAGGGGTAATTCAAATTAAATCCTATCAATTGTGTCACCTGGTGAGCCGGGAAGTGGGAGAAAACACACTGGTATGAGACTGATGTCTCACTAGGTAAATCCTGAATTACAGTTAGCAGTTAGGTTCTGACTTCTTTTGAGCCTCTGGTGGTATGATTGGAAGCGATATGGCAATCCATTTGAAGGAGCTAGGGTTCGATCCCAGTATGAGATAGAAATTTATATCTATTTGAGCACGATATTGTGCTGATTTTTATCCATATTGACTCATTAGGGGTAATTCGAATTAAATGTTATCAATTGTGTCACCTGGTGGGTTGGTAAGTCGGAGGAAACTCGTTGGAAGGAGACTGATGTCTCGCCAGGTGAATCCTGAATTATAATTAGTAGTTAGGTTCCGACTTCTTTTGAGCCTCTGGTGGGATGGTTGAAAGCGATATGGCCTTTCATTTGAAGGGGCTAAGGCTCGATCTCAGTATGAGAAAGAAATTTATTTCTATGTGAGAACAATATTGTGTTAATTTTCATTTATATTGACTCATTAGGGGTAATTCGAAATAAATATTATCAATTGTGTCCCCTGGTGGGCCGGGAAGTCGAAGAAAACTCGCTGGAAGGAGACTGATGTCTCGCCAGGTAAATCCTGAATTACAGTTAGAAGTTAGGTTCTGACTTCTTTTGAGCCTCTGGTGGCATGATTGGAAGTGATCTGGCCGTCCATTTGAAAGGGCTAGGGTTCGATCCCAGTACGAGATAGAAATTTATTTATATTTGAGCACGATATTGTGTTGATTTTCATCCATATTGACTCGTTAGGGGTAATTCGAATTAAATGTTATCAATTGTGTCACCTGGTGAGCCGGTAAGTCGGAGAAAACTCGTTGAAAGGATACTGATGTCACGCCAGGTAAATCCTGAATTACAGTTAGAAGTTAGGTTCTGACTTCTTCTGAGCCTCTGGTTGCGTGTTTGGAAGCAATCTGGCCTTTCATTTGAAGGGGCTAAAGTTCGATCCCAGTATGAGATAGAAATTTATTTCTATTTGAGAACAATATTGTGTTGATTTTCATCCATATTGACTCATTAGGGGTAATTCAAATTAAGTGTTATTAATTGTGTCCCCTGGTGGGCCGGGAAGTCGGAGAAAACTCGCTGGAAGGAGACTGATGTCACGCTAGGTAAATCCTGAATTATAGTTAGAAGTTAGGTTCTGATTTCTTTTGAGCCTCTGTTGGCATGGTTGGAAGCGATCTGGCCTTTCATTTGAAGGGGCTAGAGTTCGATCCCAGTATGAGATAGAAATTTATTTCTATGTGAGAACGATAATGTGTTGATTTTCATCCATATTGACTCATTAGGGGTAATTCAAATTAAATGTTTTCACTTGTTTCACATGGTTGGCCGGGAAGTCGGAGAAAACTCGCTGGTAAGAGACTGATGTCTTGCCAGGTAAATCCTGAATTGCAGTTAACAGTTAGGTTTCGACTTCTTTTGAACGTCTGGTGTCATGGTTGGAAGGGACCAGGCCTTTCATTTGAAGGGGCTAAGGTTCGATCCCAGTTTTAGATAGAAATTTATTTCTTTTTGAGCATGATATTTTCTTAATTATCATCCTTATTGACTCATTAGGGGTAATTCGATATAAATGCCATCAATTGTGTCACCTGGTGGGCCAGGAAGACCGGATAAAGGTAAAGGCACAGTATTGCTCAATAAAGCAGATTATATAGAAAAACTGTACACAGTTTTTAATGACTTAACTAAATTGTCTGACTTAGGTCTTCCTCAGTTTATCCCGATTTCAAAAATAGAAGATAAAATCAACCGAACACTGAAAAGACTAAAGGATAATAATGCCATTTCTGAACAGGTATACTTAGATCTATTTTCCTCTGGTTCCTCATATGGCATATTATATGGTTTACCTAAGATTTGCAAAGAAAAGGTTCCACTCAGACCTATTTTAGCTGCTTATAATTCACTTAGTTTTAAAATTGCAAAATTTCTTGTGCCACTTTTACAACAACTTACCTCAAATGAATATGCGCTGCCGAATTCTGCTTCTCAGATCCCTGAAATAACCACTCAAAACAGGTGTAATTTTATGGTTAGCTAGGATGTCGAATCTTTATTTACGAACGTGCCCTTACAAGAAACCATTAATATAATTTTAAACAAACTTTTCATTTCTCCGGACAATTGCTATCATGGTTTTAACCAGTCTGATTTTAGAACTTTACTTGAATTTGCAGTGATTGCCACTCATATTAGTTTTTATGGTAAGTTGTTTAAACAACTTGATGGTATGGCTATGGGTAACCCTCTTGGACCCACCTTCGCCAATATTTTCATGTATCATCTTGAGGAGCAATTTTTAGATCAATGGCCTTTGCTGTTTAGACCTATATTTTATAAATGCTACGTAGATGATACATTGGCTACTTTTAAGCAAAAGGAAAATGCTGCCAGATTTTTTAATTTTATTAATAATTTTCATTCAAACATTAATTTCACTATCGAGCACGAAGGAAAAAACAAGCTACCATATCCTGATATTAACATTACAAGAGGGCAGACACGTCTAGAAACTAGTATATTTAGAAAAAAGACGGTCACTGGTTTAGGCACCAATTTTTTAGCTTTTGTTTTTATAGTTTTAAGTTGAATGCCATCACAACTCTGATTTATAAGGCATTTTCTCTTTCTTCTGAATGGACATCCTTCCATAACGAAATGATTTTTTTGAAACAATATTTCAGTGATAACTGTTTCCCAAACAAAATATTTCATAGGTCACTTAACAAATTCTTGAACAAAATTTATCAGCCTAAGTTGCTAGTTCCTACTGTGCCAAAATTCAAGTTCTATGTTGCGTTACCTTATATCAATAACATAAAATATGAGAAACAAATTAAAAAGTAAATATAAACAATTTTACACCATTTTTTTAAAGAATCCCCTGACAGTGGGATCCATTTTTAAATTGAAGGATTCTCTCCCGGATCTCATGCATTTTTCAGTGGTTTACACGTTTACTTGTCCGAGATGTACCAGTGCTGCCGGGTGCTAGCCTGCCGGCCATGTGCCGGCCGGACTTTGCCGGCGATGGTACTGGTGGTTGGATGGAAGCCTGAATGATGCATTCTCCCTTTCCATTTGAACATCCTTTCTGGGGAAAGGCATAAAATTATATATTTACATCCTTATTTAGTGTATACGCACGCAGTAATAAGGCTGTCCTTCGCCCCATGCTTTCTCTCTCTCTTTCAGTTAGCATGCTGGCCAGGCTGTTCCAGCAGGGACTAGGCTATATGCCAGCTGGGTTACAGTGTATGTTTATATATTAGTCAGTATATTTGCAGTATAGTACATACTGCAAATAGAAAACTATTGTATATATTATACTAGTAGTTATTTTCCAACATATATTGGGTATCCTTGCCCAGGTGTTTGCTGAGACCAATCTTTTATTGAAAGAATAGAACTTTTTCAATATTCTGATTAGAAATCAGATTACGTTTTACCTTACAATATTAAATAAATTAAAGGGCCGGTGGTAGTACACTTTCTATCCTTAAAGGTTAGAACTCTTATCTTTGAGCTTCCCTGATCAGGAAACTCTATAATTTTAATATTGGAAGGGAAGGCCACAGCAAATGGGCTTGGTAGGATACACAAATATGTGTCTGTTATATTTCCTAGTCCAGTCGGCGTCATACCGGCTGGACCATGCCGCCAGATGCTAGCCATACCGGCAGCACACTGGCTGAACTACAATGTATAATTATACAGTAACCGGTATTTTGCAATATAGTATATACTGCAAACAAAAAACTATAGTATGATTATACAGTAGTTAATTTCTAACTTATCTTGGGTACCCTTGTGCAGGCTTCTGCTGAGACCGAACCTATATTGAAAGAATAGAATTCCCTCAATACTCTGATTAGAAATAAGTTATCCTTACCCAACAGTATTAAATAATTAGAAGAGGTAGTGGCAATGTACACTTTTTCTACCCCTAGAGGTTAGAACCCTTTCGTTCGAGTTGCCTTGATAAAGGAAACTCTTTATATTTAATACTGAGGGGAGGTAACAGCAATTGCTTGCAAGGGATACACAGGTATGTGTCTCCCACTACCCCTTTCTAGCTTACTATCCTAAGCTATGATAATTAAAAGATGACTATTACATATTGCTTATCAGGTGAGATAATCAATTGTATACTCATTCTGCTTTCCTTTCTTTACAGGAGGAACCCCAGATGAAATGTGTTGCAGTCTTCTGCAATATTAAGAGTAAGTACTTTTACGGTCATAATGCATGCAGGTTTCATGCCCCCGGCAATATTATTTCCGAATTCCTGCAATATTGGGACCCCCAAGTTTGCAATATCTGTCGGATATTAGTGTCCGAAGGTTTTGATAATCCCAAGTCAATGGAGTCTAGGGATGCGGCTCGTAAGAAACTACGCAATTGGGCAAGAGGGTTCCAGAAGATCTCTCCGGGACCATACCTACCTAACGATAGGATGCGTAGCTTACTATTCCCGAAAGCAAGTAGGGAAATATTGGTGCCCTAGGCACGATTTGCTACTCCCTGCGTCCAGATAGCCTTTGGGACGGAGGGCAGGAAGGCACCCCGAGAAGAAGTTGACAATGTCGCGTCGGAATTGCCTCCGGCTGTGCTGGCTCTGGAGCCGTTAACCTCGACATCTTCACCTTCTACCCCTCTGTTAGACAAAATGGACCAGTTACTGGCCCATCTTACGGGTCTAATGGAAAACTTTCACAAACAAGGCGAAACGGAGGAAGCGAAACTCAAGATAGAGTTCTGTGAAGCTCCACTTGTCATCCCCCAAGGATCATACAAGCGACCCAGAGACCAAGACCTCCCGACATGCTTCAAAACCAATCCCTGGAGGTACGCGGAGCTTATGCCGATCTTAGACGGCAAACTCTACATCTCAGAGAAGATGGGAGCTGTTCCTTTAGACGAAATCCAGTTTTGGCCAAGCTTTAACACTTTCCCTAATTGCTTCATTCGACTGAAGCATGAACCAACGTCAGAAAAAGAAACGGAACTGAAGGAAGTCATGATTCTCGACCATGATAAGGCACAGGCTATCTTGTCAAGTAGCCTGAGAAAGGCGGGTTACTTGGTGTCGAAAAGGTTCGCACCAAGTAAGAGATACCCTACCTTTCTTGCTCCTGCTTCAATAGCATTCCCCTTTACGTTGAAGGCATTTAAATCTGTTGCCAAGGCAGTGGAGGCAGGCAAACCATGTCCTGCACTTGAGGAGTGTAAGCCTATGTCACTAGCCTTACCCATGAAGGAGAAGGATTGAAAGGAAGTCCACTTAACATTTTCAGTAGGGAAATAGATGCGGACGTCACTGGATGACAGTTTAGCGAGAATCTCCCTAAACTTTCTGAGTTTCTTTTGCGCAAGGAACAAGAGACAAAAGAGAGACTTGCAGCCTCCCTATCCCTACAGAACTGCATAGAGTTATGTTCAGCCCATCAAAGTACCCCACACATGCTCATGGTCTTGGCCAAAATGCATATGGCTACCTTAGTAAAAGACCTCTATGCCTTTATGAAGGCTAGGAGAGCCTGTAGGGAGTTCGAGTTTGCTGCCGCAATAGTGAAAGATGAGCTCTGAAAGCTGATATCTTCCAACATCTGGGGTAGAGACCTCTTTCCAAACGAGGTAGTCAAAGAGGTGATAGAGAAAGCCACCACGGAGAATACGAGCCTTCTCCAGAAGTGGGGCATCACTTCAAAGAGAAAATCTTCCACGGATGTGGGTCCCCAACCTAAAAGGAAGACGGAAAAGTCTAGACTTTTTCCTCGTTCCGTTCAACAACATCCCACAGTTTCTATGACCGCGGTGCCTCAGGCAGGCGGTCGAGGAGGTAAACCTTCTGATCAGTCGAAGCAAAGAGACGCTTCTGGTAGGAGGGAGGTTCCTTCAGGATTGCTAGACCTTCGATCCTTGGGTCCAAGGCCTAATCAAGATTGGACTAGGATGGAAAATAGACATGCCTCCACCATCATTTCCTCAACTCTTCCTACACTCTAACCCCGTTCTAGAAGAGTATACCTTAGAGCTCTAGAGCATACAGGTGGTAAGGAAAGTAAAGTCCATCGAATTCCAGGGAAGGCTGTTTGGTGTTCACAAGAAGGACTCAAGAAAACTCAGTCATTCTGGTCTTGTTGCCACTCAATAAGTTCAAATAAAACAGCAAGTTCAGGATGTTAATCCTTCTGAACATAAAGACCCTATTTCAAAAAGGTGCGTTCACAGTCTTGGTAGACCTGAAAGGTGCCTATTGGCAGCTTCCAATCAGTCGCCCCCTCTCCTCCTACCTAGGATTCAAGTTACAGGGGATAGCGTATGTCCTAAGAGCCATACTCGTCAGACTAAACACAGTCCTAAGTATCTTCACGGAATTGGCGGACGCAGTCATGCAATAACCATGACTAAAAGCGTTTCAGGTAACAAAGTACCTGGACGAAAGGCTGGTGCGGGCAGCACCTGAAGTGGCTGGTCAGCGAGCATCCAAAGAGGTAATCCAGTTCCTGGAACTTCGGGGATGCAAAATCAGCTTCAAGAAGTCTCGATTCTCTCCAGCTCAAAGGCTTCAATGGTTAAAAAACCATCGGAATCTGAGGTCAAGAGACTACGGTTATCTTTCAGGTTTCCAAGACGCTAACAGGAAAGAGGTCTGAACTCTCTCCAGTTTGCAGTAGTGACAGACCCAGTGCTAAGAGCACAGCTGAAAGATGCGTTAAGAGTCTGGAGAAGATACGCATCAAACGCTCGAAGAGATCTAAAATGACCAATATCGGTCTTTCCTTGATCGCTTCCCAACCATTGGTTATAGGCCAAAGGCCTATTGAGGACCGTGCCCTTGCAACTACCTCAACTATCGAAGATCATCTGCATGGATGCCTAGTCGGGAGAATGGGGTGTTCACTCCCATCAGAGGAAAGTCCAAGGGGCTTGGTCATTTCTACCCAAGGCCATGGTAGTCATCTTGAGGTTGGGGAAACTCTCTCCATGCAGATCAGGACTCCTCAGGCTGATCTGGGACATCAAAGCGATAATGAGACGTCTGAACCGACAAGGCTCGAGATCATCCCGTATAGTCTAGGTGATGTTAGCCATCCCTTACCTAAAAGGATGGTACCTATCAGCAGTTTACGTACAATTGATCCGCAATGTGACAGCGGATGCTCTACTCAGGCTCAAGCCGATAGAGTCAGAATGGTCCACAGACGCAGACCTATTCTCTCCTAGATGGGAACAAGTCCCCAAGCTGCAGATCGACCTCTTCATGACGAGCGTCATCAAGAAACTACCTCGATATGTAGCCCCATACGAGGATCCTCTAGAGGAGATAGCGGACACCACATCTCTAGTATGGAAGGGACGGACTCAGGAATTCCTGTTTCTTCCATCCAATATCCTGCTGAAGGTCCTCAACATGTTGAGATCCTTCCAGGGAGGGGCAGCTCTGGTGGCTCCCAAATAGCCCAAGAGCA
>NC_090730.1:95625826-95665826 GCF_036898095.1 Palaemon carinicauda
GATAGAACATGTTTTCACGCCTTCTTAGGAAATTTTTTTTTACCCGCCGATCCTTTTCTTCACATCCTTGAAATTTGCTCGGTCCATTTCCTTTCGATCATTCCCTTTTTCTGCTAGCATTTTTTTCAGTCGTTTGCTGAAGGGTTCTCCTCGTACTTCCATGGAGTGTAAGGATGTTTCCTTGATGCATTTGTTATGCTTTTCAGCCGTGTGACAAACGTGACATGCACGTCAAAACGGGCTCACGTCCTTTTGTATGCCAGGCCAGAAAAAGTGTTTCATAATCTTCTCTGTCATCTTCCTTATCCCCAATCTGTCCCGTCTCATGCACGACGATGATTACCTTTCTTCTCAACAGTGCAGCAATTAATATCTACCAATATATCCCCTATTCGGCATTCCCAGTGATATCGGCGGGTCTATGCTTCGTTATAAGCATCCCATCCTCAAGATAATAACAGGTTGGAGACTGCTGTGCCTCTGTCTCGTACACCATACGGTACAATAACTCTTTTAACATTGCATCCTTCCCTTGCAACCCTTTTCCTACTCACTTGTCCTACTTCTAATGTTGAATTTTCTATTTCATCCAAGTCTATTTCTTCTTTGTCCTCTTGTCCGCTCGTCTGTCGTTCCTCTTTGCTCGGGCCTACTCTGGAGTTCACTTATTGTGTACCGTCAAGGGAATCCTCTTCTTCGGAAAACAAATCCTCCAAGTTCATTGCTCCTCCTATTTTTGTTTCTTCTTCAGTAGCCACTTTCTTCTTCATACTCCTAGTCGTCACACAACTAGGAAACAAATACGGTTAATCATTCTCGACTTCAGTCGTAGGACTATACTTCAACAGTTTCACCGTTACAATAGGACAAGGCACGAATGGCTCTCCACCAACCTCATTACCCAGCAGGACGTCTGCTCCTTCGGCAGCCAATGAATCCTATACCGCCATGTCAAAATTACCTGTCACCAACTCGCATGACAGTTTCAAGCGGCAGATAGGGGTGACCTCTTCACCTCCTATTCCCTTCAAAATAACCGAGTCTCCTGTGAGAGACTAATCCACTAATGGGTGTACTCCTCATACCACCACACTATGGTTACAACTTGTATCGTGCAATATCAGGACTGGTGTTTGCCCACTTCCGTCTATTGCTGCTAACATACCATCATAAAAATAGGATTTAAAGGCATCCATGCTGGTTGGGTTCGTCCTGTTTCGTCATGTCAACGTTGGCTAGTTTATTTTCCTCTCTGTCCTCTCCTGATTGCTTTTTCGTCTTCGTATTCTGTGAATTCGAATTATCCTTAATCACTTAGGCGACTGCTTTTAGTTTGTTCCACCAACATTCGTTACTGATATGGCCTCTCTTTTCACACTTAAAACAGACAATATTAACCTTCAGCACGTCTTTCATGATACTTGAAGGAGAACAATTCGACGTTTGTTGCTGGGGTACTATTGCATTCTGCTTAGTGACAGTACCACTGCTACTTCCGTTATAAGTGTTGAACTTGTTCCCGTAGTTATTACCGAACTGGTTTCCATGGTTCGGCAAATACTCAATACTTGGTCGTAACGACGTTTGAAACTTCATGCTCGAAGAGGGTTTACGACTTATAATATTATAATCTTCACTCAATGAAGCGGCTTTATCAAGTTCTCTTCACCTCTCTCTCTCAAGTACGTTCATATGTGTTCAGGAATTCCTCGTAGATACTGCTTTAGTAGTATAAATTCATCTAAATCCGCCATCTCCTTTTCGTTAGCAGCCTCTGTCCATCTCTCAAAACATCATCGTACCTTATAATCGTAATCAAGAAATATTATTTTCTCATCCTTTTTCAAACTTTGGAACTTTTCATTATAATATTCAGGGGTCATCTGATATACTTGTAGCACGCTCCTCTTCACTTCTTGATACTCCATCCTCTGGTCTTGAGATAGTATGAGTAAGCACTGCAGCCCTTCCCAAAGAGTATATTCTGCAATAACACAGACCATTTACCTTCTGGCCATTTCAATGTCGCTGCGACCGTTTCAAAATGATCGAAAAACTTATCTGGAGCCTCTTCTGTGAACCTTGGAATTAACCTCTGGGTTTCCTACACATTTGTCAAGTGAATTTTATAGTCAAAGCTTGTTATGGCTTAATTCACTGGGGTGAAGTAGACCGTTTTCTTTTTTAAAAGGGTTCACATAAAAGACAATGGTAAATACTGCTGAAAGGAAACTATTTTCTTTAAAAATATATTTATTACAAGAAAATCTTAAACTTAACAAACAAAAATAATGACTAACTAACACACAAATACAAATTATTAAACACACAGCATTGTATAACATAACTAAATAGACCAGGGCCAAATAGTCGGTACGTGACTTGCGGTTAACACATAAAAAAAAAAAAATCTCTAACAATGACAGTACCAGTTACACCAAAATTAATGTATCGACACGAAACCTCAATACTTTCAAAGTCATATTCCATAAGATATTGAACAAAATTATAATAGTTACCTAAAAGAAAAAAAAACATGGAAAGATAAAGCACAGGTAACAAAAGGTGATCACCACCCAAGACATATTACGGTAAATGCTGTCCACTCTTAAAACAAAATTACTCGCGTAAACAAACAATAATTATACAAATGTTGTATATACAATTTAGAATAAACACAACCTAACATAAAATATCACTGGGATTTCCTTGGGGATCCTTCCAGTTATGCAAGGGCTACCGGCCACGTCCTTATACGTCCCCATTACTCCTCAAAGCAGAGCACCTCTTTTCTTGCTGACGAGCTTCCTACTGCCATAGTCAAAATCTAGGCTACAATATCGCTTTGTTATTAAGCCGCAGTGGGAGTCAAATTAGTAAACAGTACTTTGAATACCCAACAGGCAGGCTTCCTAATACATGTCATCATAACACATGGCAACATTAATCACTGGACCGTGCTTAGCAGGGGCCGCCTCAGTTGGTGTTGTCAACTGTACACAGGCGTGCAACAACCCCAACTCCCGCGCATACCTCGCTTCTTCCATCTCTTTTTTTTTCTTGTCTTGCGACTTCCCTTGTTTCCATCTCTTTTGCACATCGTCTTTATTCTCTCTTATCTTCTTCTTGCCTTGCTTCCATTTTTTTTGCACGTCGTCTTTCTTCTCTTTCTTCTTCTTCGCACCTTGCCTCCATTAACCTTGCCTGTCTTGCGATCTCTCTCTCTTCTTCTTCTCGTCTTGCGTCTATTTCCTTCTCTCTTTCTTCCCAACTTACTTTTATTTCCCTTGCATGTCTTGCTTCTTCTTTCTCTTCTGCAATCATCTTCAATTTGATCAAATTCTCATCTGCTGCAATTCATCGAATCTCAGCCACATCCCTATCTGCTTTCATACCTTCAGTTTGATGGTCAACCGGTCTTTGCTTCGCTAAAAATTCTTCCTCAGCTGTTACACACTTGATTTGGGCTTTAATCATCCCACTTGTTGCATGGCCACCATTTGCCATTAAGATAGAGCGCCACTGAGCTTTAGCTACATTAGCTTCTGAGAATTCCTTAACACTTGGGTTATTCAAAAACTCTTGGATACCAAACTGTGCCATCTTTTAATTTAACAATTTGAAACTCTTTTCCAAAAATATATCCAAACAATACGCAAAATCCTATTAACACCGTATTATTAAAAACCTATAACCAAAACACGGCCCTGTTATCACCAATATTTAAAACAGACTTGCAATCCCTAGGGTCTGGGCATATATTATATGATGATGGCTCCCAGATCTGGGCACCATAATTGTATTATACGATTATGGCTCGTGACTAGGAACCAAACATATAATATAATATATATATTACTACTGGCAAGTTAACCTTACGAATTCCAAACTCACTTTTTGCTTTTACGTTAAAACTGGTACAATTTAAAATATTAGTACATGAATTCTGAGACAGTTGAATAACTCCCAGACATCAATATATAAAACACTGAATATCCAAAGGTCTCTTAAGCACACTCAAAACCAAACTGGGTAATTATTATTACGTATGTTCTGTTCTAAACAATGGTAATGGGAAAAATACACTCTTTACAAAAATGAACATATTCTATATAAATTACAAGACTTTACATAATGATAAAATAAGTCACTCGATAAAATTAAGTCTGAATAAACCTTAGATTAAGACAAAAATGTAACGATCTGAAAATTATATAATTACTTGACTTTGAATGTTAAATCTGAATAAACCTTAGACTATAAAAAGAAATGACGCTTATGAAAATTATGCAATTGCTTGTATCACTTGATATTAAATCTGAATACAATATTTAAATTTGACACTTAATGAAGAATAGATAACCAGATCACAATACAAATAACTAACCTTCCTACGGGGCCAGTTACAAAAACTTTACACAATGCTAACACTCACATTAATACAATGAATTTAAAGTCACCGTTTCGTCTCACATATCTTTTCAACGCCCGATATATGCGGGGCTACAAAATCACTTTGGAGAGGACACACTATAGGTACTGAACACTTTTAAAACATTACTCTGAGCTACGTGTTTGAGTGAGGGAGAGGGGGGATGGCAATTTGAGGCTGGAAATTTCTATCTCTATCTAACACTGAGGGTCGCCTTATAAATGAAATTTAGCTACTTCCAGAAACTTCCAGGACTGAGATCTGGATGTGTGGGGATCGGGCAATACATCAAAGTTACGAAGTATTACTCTCTCGAACGCGTATTCACACAACAAGGAGACGAAACCTGGGTTTCGTCACCAATTACCACAAGTGAGGAAACTCTCTGTCAGCTAGCTCTGCCCACTCTTTGTCCTCTAAAAAAAAAAGGATAAAATCTAGCACTGGGCCCTCCAGAAACTTCCAAAGCACATGTGGCATATAGCGTATTCTTTCTCAAACATGATGCAATACCTCGTATATATAAAAGAAAATTACATAAGCCCTTGTTCCTATCGTGTATGATCACATAGCACTCTCAAACAGTTTACTTAATACTTAGTAAAAAAAAAAAAGTGAAATAAAAAGATAATTCCTAAAAAACATGCAAATTTGCTTGTACTAACTTGAATAAAGACCACAATGAAATTGAAGGCGAAAGTCTTACATAACTTACATATTGAACTTAAATCTACAAGATGAGAATTCACCTTAAGAGCTCGCTAATCTCTCTTCAATGCAAAAATAAAATATAAATAAATTCATTATTAAACTACTGTATTTACCCTACAGTATACCAGCATCGTGAGTATATATATATATATATATATATATATATATATATATATATATATATATATATATATATATATATATATATATATATATATATATATATATATATATATATATATATATATATATATATATATATATATATATATATATATATATATATATATATATATATATATATATATATATATATATATATATATATATATATATATATATATATATATATATATATATATATATATGTATATATATATATATATATATATATATATATATATATATATATATATATATATATATATATGCATATATATATATATATGTATATATATATATATATATATATATATATATATATATATATATATATATATATATATATATATATATATATATATATATATATATATATATATATATATATATATATATATATATATATATATATATATATATATATATATATGCATATATATATATATATATATATATATATATATATATATATATATATACATATATATATATACATATATATATATGTACTATATATAAATATATATGTATATATATATATATATATATATATATATATATATATATATATATATATATATATATATAGCTATATATACATATACATATATATATATATATATATATATATATATATATATATATATATATATATGTATATATATAGCTATATATATATATATATATATATATATATATATATATATATATATGTATGTATATGTATATATATACATACATCCTATATATATATATATATATATATATATATATATATATATATATATATATATATATATATATATATATATATGCATATATATATATATATATATATGCATATACATATATATATATATATGTATATATATACATATATATATATATATATATATATATATATATATATATATATATATATGTATATACATATATATATATATATATATATATATATATATATATATATATATATATATATACATATATATATATATATATATATATATATATATATATATATATAGTGTGCTACTTTTATAAGCACACATTGAGTATGTGTTGTTTAAGATGTGTATAGCTGGATAACGAAGTACATCTTATTAGCTTTAAAAGTATTTATCGTCTAAAAACAACAGAGGTTAATATCTCCATCATAGGAGGGAGCTGGTTTGGTCGGATGACCAATTCTGGTGAAGTATAGATATGAACTGATTAAATTATCGATATCACAGATATCGTATGCTTAGTTGATGTAGCATTTTTAATACAATCTCGGAAGACACCTGCATCCGGTGACGTCACAAACTTTCACACACTGATGCATTGGTGTTGACGTTTAAGAAAAATGTTACATTGCCGAGGCTGCATTGTGCATCCTGTTTATGATTTCACAAGACTACAGCAAATCTCACGGCTAGCATCTTCATCCAAAATGACATATTACGTCATGTGTTTTAAACATGTAATAACAATTATTTCATTTATTACATTAGCTCGGCCAGCTATCTCAATTTTTTCAAAAAAAAAATTTAACAACAAGCCAAAACATGTTTACTAGGCGTGACTGGATATATGTAATATTCTTTGTTTAACTTTAGCCATAAGCAAACGAGGACGAATGTCCAAACAGGCACATCAGAAAATAATAAGAACAATGCATATGAAAAGATATTAACAAAGCAAAGAAAAAAAATGCATGATAAATAAAGATCATATATATGGTACATTGCTAGCAAATGATTATATGGTACCAAAAAAAAAAAGAAATACTGACATACATATGATTCGGTAACTTGTTAAAGAATAATTGTTACCTTTGTTGGAAACATAGATTGACATAATACGGTAACTAATAAAAATATTTGTTATCTTGGTAAAAATTCAAATTTTTAGTGCACAAACACGAATTCCTGGTATGTACACGTACCACGGTTTCGTACATATATATATATATATATATATATATATATATATATATATATATATATATATATATTATATATATAGGGCTGATATATTTTATTAGATGCCCATAGATTCTGTTAATTTAATTTTTCTTTTTTCTCTTTTCTTTTTAACATTCCGGCTTATATATTTTATTAGATGCCGAGAGAAAAAATTATTTATATTTTTTTTTTAAATGTTTTTTTAAAATGTATTTTTAACCATGCAAAGTTAAAAAAATTCCTCATTTACATATTACTAGCATACTAACAGCTTTTCTTACAAACTCTAATTCCAACATTTTACTCCTTTATCGAATGAGGTGGCCACTTCAAACGGCTTTAAACTGAATTAAATAAGGAGTTTTGTCTGGACATGGCGAAACGTTCTGTTTTAGCTTCCTGCTGTGCAGTAACCTACGCCAAACAAGGATGTTCACGGCGATAAATATCATCACCGTGATACCCAGTCCTGCTAGTAGTATGGGGTGAAGAATTTCCTTATAAGTCGGTGACAGGTGGTCCATTTCGGTTAATTTCATCAACCGCTTGGCTACTTGTCTGATGTACGGGAGAGGTAGTGCTGGCATTATAGAGGTCCATATGAAGTTCGCGAAGTAGGCTCGTTCTCTGATGATAGTCCTTACCCCGGTCACCATGGAATTAGGGGAAGTCCCGATACAACCATCTGCTGCAACGAAGATGTGGGCGAAAGACGTGGATCCGTCAGGGCATGATACATTGAAGCCGTCCTTGTCGTATCGTATCCACGAGCCATTGTTCAGTCTGCAATTGAATTCATTATTGTCAAAGGGATAAAGCTTATCCAGACAATTTTCACTTGTATGGGAGAGAGCACCGTCTAGCACTATACCTAACTCGCATGAATCCATTAAGTTTTTATGGAATTCAAATGAGTCAGCTGTACATATTTTTCTATCCATTGCGTCTGAACGGTGAGTTAATTGATTTAAGTCTTTAATGACCGTATATGTTTCCTTGTCTGGGGAAATCAATACGTGTCCTGTCAAACTGGATATTACTGGATTTGAGTGATTCGTCATGAAAGTCGGAAATGGTGATATCCTGTAAGATTGCCAGGCATCAGAAGAATCAAAAGGAATTGTAATCCTAATCTTGTTATTATCAACGCTTACTGTAATTAGGCTGTAATAAAATTCTAACCTACGTTCTCCTAACAAAGGAACATAGCCTAGTTTATTCCTTCCGTTCTCCAGAATTAACCTTAAGTAATCTATAGGCAACAAATGGGGCGACAGTACACCTTTAGTTGCTAACGTGATAGCTTCTACATAATCCTTGGATTTCTAAATGAAATGTGCAATTCTGTTATGTATGTGATCTATCTTTGAATCATAATACGTTAACGTTGCCAACAAATCCTGTACTTCCATAATCTGAATGATATTATTTGAATGTTCATTTACTAAATCCATAATTTGATTGATTGAAGCTAACTGATTCCTTAGTTCTGACATAATCAATTCATCTTCATGAGTCAAGAACTCAATTTTCTTATTTTGATTACTAATTTTAAGACGATTGGAAATTCCTAAACCTAAACTTGCAACAGACCCAAAGATGTTTAATGCAGCATAAATAAACGGATTTCGTCTTTCTTTATGTTCGTGTCCTACAGTCCACATCAAAAGGTCATAAGCCAAAGATCCTTTCTGGTAAGTCTTATTTTTCAAGTCATCAGATAGCATATCTGCAACTTTTAATGTTGATCCAAGCAAACTCTCTGTAGTCAAATGAAAATGTCTTCTATGCAACTCATCCAATGAGGCAGAAAACCTTGAAATGACAGTTCTTAAGCTAGTGACATCATTCTCTTGAAGAAAAATTGCTTGCATATTCACTTCTACAACTACGTTGCTTGATGTAATAAAAACGTCTTCTTGTCTTTCAACTATAGTGCCATATTTAAAATTTATACCTTTAGTTTTAGAGCTCATCCCACACGAGAAAAATGTCTGAGCGAACAATATCACTCCCAACAACAAAAAAATTCATCTTGGAAACCTGTAACGAGAAAAATATATGTAATTACTCCTGTATTAAGAAGAAAACTTTTAATCACATAAAATAAAAAAATTTTCCCTCACTTCTTTCCCTCTCTTCTTTTTTCTTTTTAATTTCTTATGTGAGCCAATGGTACTATTCTCTCATCCGTGGGTTGGGATACGTTTTGAACTCTAAACCTATTGGCCGTTAATGTTTCCAAAATGTTAAATGGGCCTTCAAACTTAGGTTTTAGTTTATAATTGAGTCCTTTGCGCACATTGATTTGAATATACACGTTATCACCCACGGTATATGTTTTAGTTGGCTTCGCTATTTTATCATGATTCCTTTTCATTATGATTTGTGATTCTTCTAAATTCTTTCGAAGGATATCATATCGACTTATACTTGCATTTATACATTCATTTAAAGGATTTGATAGATTAGTTGTAGGCGCTAATACATGGAAAGGCGTTCTAACTGGGGTACCATACAATGCTTCATGCGGTGACATTTTAATTGATATATGATATGAATGATTCAGAGTACTCAGTGCCGCCGGTATTGCAATATCCCAGTTGGGGTCTGATCCCCCTAGTGTTAATCTTAATATATTTAAAATCTTCCTATTTGCTCTTTCCACTAGCCCATTCGACTCTGGGTGATATATCATGGTATTTATTTTCTTTATGCTGAGGAATTCACACAATGAGGTAAGAAAGTGATTATTAAATTCACCAAAAACGTCTGAGATTATCGTATGTGGAATTCCATGTTTACAAATGTAACACTCGTAAAACTTCCTAGTGCATTCAATCGCAGTTTTAATTTTAAGCGCTATTAGTTCTGTATATCGAGTTAAAGCATCTATAATTACTAAGAGGTGCTTATTTCCTCTGTCTGACTCGTAAAATCCTGTTAACAAATCTAAATGTATTCTTTCAAAGGGTTGATTGGGCACAGGATAAGCCCCTAGGCTGACAGGTGTTTTCGTATGCCCTTTGTTTTCCTGACATGTGCGACAAATAGCTATGTGTCTTTTTATATCTGTAAGCATCGTATGCCAATAAATCAATGATTTGGCTTTCTGTGACATTAATGAGAACCCCGGGTGTCCATGTAATGGATTTGAATGCAACCAATTCAGGACAGTGGAAATAAGTGAGATTGGTCCTCTACCTGGTCGTTAGTTACATGTGGTGTATTGCGGGTTTTCCTTGTCACAGTCCTACACAGAATATTATCTTTGATTATATAATTCTGCTGCTTATACTTTATATATCCCTTTTCCTTATGATTGCCTTTCAAAGCATTTATAATTGTTTCTATTTCCTGATCTTTTCTTTGCTCAGTCTGTAATAATTCAGCGCTCCAGCCTAAATCTTCTTGTTCAGATATCGTTTTAACAATAGGCATGGATGTTGATATATCTATTAATTCAGCTAAAGGCTCCGCACAAGATGACACGGGGTTGCGTGATAATGCATCCGCAATGATGTTTGCTTTCCCAGGTAAATACCCGATTTTTGTGCCAAAATCTTGAATGATCAAATGCCACCGAGTTCGTTTAGAGCTGTGGTTGAAGCCTTTAAAGAACTCTGTTAGTGGTTTATGGTCAGTAAGAACCTTAACGGGATAACCGTATATTATGAACTTAAATGCACTAGTGAATTAACAATAGCTAGCCCTTCCTTGTCTATTACTGCATACTTACTTTCAGAAGTTCTCAATTTTCGAGAATAGAAAGCTATCGGGGAAAATTGTTTATCATATTGCTGAAGCAATACCCCTCCTACTCCTAAGTCTGAGGCGTCTGTTGCAATGAAGAATTCATTACCGAAGTCAGGAAATTTTAAGTTAGGAGAACTACACAGTTCATCTTTCAAGGTATTAAACGCCTGTTGATGTTGCTCAGACCATATGAAATCTGCGCCCTTCTTCGTAATATCAGTTAAAGGAGCGGCTATTATTGAATAGTTGCGTATAAAACGCCTGTAATATCCACTACAACCCAGAAATGGCTGTATTCCCTTGACATTAGTAGGTATGGGAAAATTACGTATAGCCGACACCTTATCATGGACTACTTTAAGACCTTGGCTTGACACCATGAAACCCAAATATATTAATTCTGTTTTGAAAAACTCACACTTACTAATCTTTACCCTTAAGTTATGTTGTCTTAATCTCTGTAGTACTAGTTCTAACTTACGTAGATGTTCTTCTAAGGTGTTGGAAAAGATTACAAGATCATCCATATAGGCATGCAATATATCCCCTAACAAGTCTCCAAACACTATGTTAATATTTCTTGTAAATGTTATAGGAGCACAACGTAAACCAAAAGGCATCCGTAAAAATTCATAATGTCCCCTGGCTGTGCTGAAGGCTGTGTATGGGATACTATCTTCTTCTAATGATATCTGGTGAAAGCCTTTAAGTAAGTCCAAACTGGTAAAATATTTATTCTGACCTAACAAAGACAAAATATCGTCAGTACATGGCACTGGGAATCGATCAGGGATCGTCTCCTCTTTTAGACGACGGAAGTCGACGCAGATACGCCATGTTCGATCTTTTTTCGGTACAACTATTAATGGAAAATTATAAGGGCTGTTTGATTTCCTAATGACTCCTTCTTCTAGCATTTTACCTACTTCATCATTTATTTCATTCTGGAATTTCATAGGGAGTCTGTACGAGGGTACATAGATAATTTTCTGCTTGTCCTTTAACCTTATTTGATGCTCGATCACATCTGTTTTTCCTAAGGATCCATCCGTAGTGGAAAAAACATCATGATATTTAGTTAAAAGTCCAAAAATTTTCTGCTGAATTTCTTCGTCTTGAATGTCTTTATTGATTTTATTTTTAATAGACCGCGAAAGGGATTCATCCGCAACTGATTGAGAGTGATTGATCTCAGCAACGGTAAGAATACGATGTTTATAAACTTCTACATCCAAGATATGTTGATTTTTGTGAATTACTAAAGTGTTATTTAAATGATTACAGACTTCAATATTACATTGTTGATGTGAGCCTACTGTATAAATAGCTTGCGTGACAGGCAATCCGTTAGTTTTCAAAGTGTCGGAAAGGATTAATATTTCAGATCCCGGTAATGTTTTCTTTATTTGCACTATTGAATTCGAAGGTACGTTTGGTTCGATAGATTGCGTGCAAGATGATATTACGGGTGAACGAGAATTCTGCTGGGTCGCGTATATTATTTCTTTATTAGTGAGACAAGTTATTGGTTCTTAAACGTACGTTACGGTTACATTTGTCGTCTCCTTTTTATCCAAAACTAATTTTAAGGTATTAGAAGACTTATAGAATTTCCCTTTGATATACACGCCGTGCTTGGCAGGGGCTAAGATGATGTTTTGATTTCCCATAGATGGGTATCCTATAATTACAGCTGGATACATATCAATGTTTTTTACAACAACAAATGTATCGGCAAACGTGCGTTTACCGACTTTGAACTGAACATGAGTTATGCCTATGACATTTAATTTATTATTTCCTATACCCGAGAGTCTAACTCCGGATTTTTCAATCGGAAAGTTCGAAAACAACAAATGATGTGTCTTCAAATCCATGATATTACGTGGACTACCAGAGTCAACAAATAAAGTAAAGGATTTGTGTTCTAAATTTACAGCATATAAGGTTGGTCGTAACTCATTTTGGCTTATTATTGTATGAATTCGTTGCAAATCTACGGGAGCATGCACTGTTTTACTTAATTCGGCCGTGTGTTTCATAGGAAAATCTATTGTCTCACAATTATCTGATAAAACATTAAATTGATTATTCAATACTATTGATGTTGACATGAATGACCTTGACCCAACATCACTCGCTTCCCCTCTGGAGTTAACTATGTGGTATTTGCTTTGCTCTGCACATTCTGAAAATTAGTCTGACCTTGCGAGGTCTGGTTTGACGACCCAGGCTCAGCGATATGCGAAGAAGTGTTTGTTTGCTTTGGACTCTGAACTGCATTGACATTTGGTTGTTTCTTCTTATTGTTAAAATGAGGATTTTTCTTTTTATTTCCATAAGGAACTGACTGTGGAATTGACTGTGTATTTCTGGGATTCTGTTGCGTCTTACGCGAGTAACATTGATTGTATGAATGTGTTGAACTGTTATGAATCGAGCAGAATTTCGTTCTGCAGTCCGCGCTTCTTAAGTGACCTTGACGTTTGCAATTATAACACGTCATTCCCGCTACTTGACTACTAACTACGTTCACTGTTTGTGGCTTTGTTTCATTCTTTGCAAAAACTTGAGTTAACATGGGATCGAGATCTGGACACTTGGACATGTGTTTCTTTATCTGTTTATATACATCCAATTCCGTACTTGCAGGCGTTAACTTCTTATCAAAACACCACACTAAAGCTTCAGGCAACATAAGTGTCATGCAAGTTAAATACATTAATCGTAAAAAATCTTTCACGGAGATGTTATCCCTAGTAACCCAAGTGGAATTACCTAAAATGTTCTGATATTCATTAAGCCTATCAGCTATTAGAGCTGCTCTCTCAATAACATTAAGCCGATTCATAGTGGCTTGATTAAGTGTATTTCGTAACGTTAATACTACATTCAAGGCTTCCTCACCCCCATAGACCACGCGTAACCTAACTTTGAAATCATCCCAGGTAACTGCTTCTTGAAATGAAACACCTCTTAAATACGCACTCGCATCCCCCTTAGAAAAATCTATAAAACTTTTAGCTTCTTGTAATTGTACAAAAGGGTCTACGATTTGTTTGGCATTCAAATGGGCATCGACGGATGAAATCCATGACTCCACATTTTGTGGCAAGAACTCATTGACTCGACCCTGAAAAGGAAGGATTGCTGACCTGTCATTTACAAGCGTCACAATTGGAGGAGGATTAGTCTGGCCTACGCCACTAGGTCCAGGGGTAGGGCTCACAGGGGGAGTCATGACTGCTGTATTTCTTTTCCTATCTCTTCGACCCCTTGCAATTCTATCAAATTATCTATATGAATACAGACGTCCACTGCGTAAACGCATATGTATGATAAAATTCCCCAAACAATGTTACTAATCCCAAGACATATCCCGAGAATTTCTGAAAGAAAAAGGAATTAGCTCAAAGAGAGAAAAAATTCTAGATGAGAATTCGGAGTTGAACACAGTTTCCTTTAATGAAAGGAAAATAAAAGAATAGCAAATCACTCACCCCAGTAATAATCGACAAACGACTCGTGATAACTACACTTCACTGCCCAAACTGGAATGAATTCAAAAATTTGTACTTAGCTTATATATGGTTCTGTGTGATGTCGACACATCCTCTCTCTCTCTCTTGATGTTTTGTTAGCGATGTATCGTTCTAGTTTCTGTTGAATGTAGTGCTTCCTGGATATGTTTTGTAAACGTTGAACGTCAGTCCTTGGGTTTCCTAGGATGTTGATTGCAGATCCAGTTCATCAGTTTGTATTTATAACATTCATTAAATGTTGAATATTTCGATGGACTATATTACTTAGTCGAAATTGTAGATACATGTAGATAACGTTGAGTTCTTGAAGATCTTTCTCTGGTTTTACAGCTTTTATTTTGAAGTCTTGAAGATCTTCCTCTAATTCTTAGAGTTTAATATTATGGTTACTTGAAGATCTTTCTCTGATTCGTAGAGTTTAACCGCTGCCACCATTTATAAGTGTGCTACTTTTATAAGCACACATTGAGTATGTGTTGTTTAAGATGTGTAAAGCTGGATAACAAAGTACATCTTATTAGCTTTAAAAGTATTTATTGTCTAAAAACAACAGAGTTAAACATCTCCATCATAGGAGGAAGCTGGTTTGGTCGGATGACCAATTCTGGTGAAGTATAGATATGAACTGATTAAATTATCGATATCACAGATATCGTATGCTTAGTTGATGTAGCATTTTTAACACAATCTCGGAAGACACCTGCATCCGGTGACGTCACAAACTTTCACACACTGATGCATTGGTGTTGACGTTTAAGAAAAATGTTACATTGCCGAGGCTGCATTGTGCATCCTGTTTATGATTTCACATGACTACAGCAAATATCACGGCTAGCATCTTCATCCAAACTGACATATTACGTCATGTGTTTTAAACATGTAATAACAATTATTTCATTTATTACATATATATATATATATATATATATATATATATATATATATATATATATATATATATATATATATATATATATACATATATATATATATACATGTATATATACATATATATATACATATATATATATATATATATATATAATATGTGTATTATATATATATATATATATATATATATATATATATATATATATATATATATATATATATGTATATATATATACATATATATATATATATATATATATATATATATATATATATTTATATATATATATATATGTATATATATATATACATATATATATATATATATATATATATATATATATATATATATATATATATATATCAATATTTATATACATACGTATATATATATATATATATATATATATATATATATATATATATATATATATATATATATATATATATATATATATATATATTTATATATATATATATAATATGTGTATTATATATATATATATATATATATATATATATATATATATATATATATATATATATATATATATATATATATATATATATATATATATATCAATATTTATATACATACGTATATATATATATATATATATATATATATATATATATATATATATATATATATAAATATATATATATATATATATATATATATATATATATATATAAATATATAAATATATAAATATATATATATATATATATATATATATATATATATATATATATATATATATATATATATATATATATATATATATATATATATATATATATATATAAACTGAGTTCTTATTTGCAGTGAAAATAAGTGTCCTTTTTCGAAGAAAACGGCTGTTTTTCTCTAGGAAACACCTGTTTTTAGTAAAAAAGCTTTATCCGTTCGCAACTTAAAAAAATCTTATTATTTTCCTCTAACACAAAAACATGCATTCGTGTTTCACTATGTCTTAATTATAGTTTTTGAGTCCTGCAGCTGGTGGCTTGAAACTTTCCGAACTGACTAGAATTAATACTTTTTTTATGGTTCAACTATTTAGAAAAATATCCTTCATGTATCTTCATCATCATGACTTTTTTCAGGTAATTTCAATCATACACACTATAATTATTTCATGTTTAACGAGGCGAAGAGTTCCGGCGTTCTCTCAATCTTTAGCTTCGATATTTTGCCAAAATAAACCTAAATTTTTGCATTTTTCCAGGATACCGAAATTCGAGGGCCTTCGTTATATGGTTAGTATAAACGTCTAATAAGGTTTCAAGTCTGGATCAGTCTGAAATGAATAGTGTAAACTTCTTGCCTTTAAAAAACATTTTGATTGTCTGTACTTTGTCTCATGTAGTTTCGATCAAAGTATATATATATATATATATATATATATATATATATATATATATATATATATATATATATATATATATATACTAAATTTATTAATGCAAAGAATAGGCCAATACTGCTAGGAAATTGCAGGATGAAACAGAGTAAGGTTGTATAAACGTTTAAGGTCAAGGATTTTTGTTAACTTTGTCGATATGAGGTAAGTTATGAACTACTTTTATATTGAAATTAAGGTGACATGAATTGCACCTAGATAAAGTATTTCTTGACAAGTCAGTATCTATTTTCACGTTTCTTTGAATACCCTGGACAACTCTGAAATCTACATGGGGTCTATAGTTATAGTATAGGGGGATATGATAAGTGGGGGAGAGGAGGGGTGGAGTTTGGATCGTAAGAATTGGAGGGAATAGTGTTAAAGGGAAGTACAGTGGCTGGCGAAAAGATTGGGGTAACCCCACTAAATCTTTGCTGTTGGATTTTTGCTGTAACATCGTGCCTTTCGACTTCTGGGAGGAGAGTTCTCTTGCCAGCCTCCGGGGGATTTGTGTATTCATGTTTATTCTTTTTCTGGGGCTTTTTTATTTTTTTAAGTTTGTCTACTTTTCTTTTATTGGTTTATTTTAATACTCCAGATTTGGTTCATCCTAGCTATGTAAGGAGCTACCCTTTTCCACCAGGAATGCTCGTTTTGTGTGTCTGTTATTTTCTCATTGTTACAAGTTCTGGGTAAATGTTTGAAAATCTTTCCCAGTCATTTGTGGCTCTTCTGTGGTGTCTGACGTTTACTGGTTCGAGAGTGTGTATGTTGTGGAGTGTTTTGTTGTTTTCATTTATGTTATTATTATTGTTATTGTTGTTGTGGTTTAGGCCATGTATGTTTGTTATGTCTCCATTTTGGAATTTTGGTAGGATTTTCATCTTTGTTTGAGCCATTGTGCGTGCTGGTGCTATTGGATATTCGAATAGAGGTCTAATCAGGATTTTGTAGAGGTTTATTCTTACGTTTTTCTCCAATAGTTTGAAACATTTTATAGCTCCTTCTCTGTGTTTTGCCATTTGGAGTTTTTGTTTGATATGGCAGCTTATGCCAGTTCTTTCGATAGAGAGACCAAGGATTTTAACTTCGTTGTTAAATTGAATGTTTATTTTCTTTACTGTTATTGGTGCTGGTTTATTTTTTGATACTGATATGAGTTGAAATCTGTTGATATTTGTTTCTATTTTCCACTTGTTTTCATAACCATTTATTCTTTTGATCTCTCTACATGTTTTTATTTTAGAGAATCTTTTGGATTTTGTGGGGTGCATTATTACTTGTGTTATGTTATCTGCATAGGCATAATTTATGGCATATTCGGGGGTTGTTGGCATGTCTACCCTATAGATTATAAAGTGTTGGGGATAGTATGCCCCCATGTGGTACCCCACTTTTTATATCTATTGTTTCTTCCAGTTTCTTATCTATGCTACGTATCCTGACAGTTCTGTCTTTTATGTAGCTTGAGAGGAGTTTTTCCATTAACATTGGTAGTTCCAATTGGAGTATTTCATATTTGAGGCCGTCATGCTATACTTTGTCAAATGCCTTAGAGATATCTTGGCAGATGACATTGCATTGGTGGTTTTTATTTAGTTGGTTCATGGCTATTGTTTCGTAAATCACCATGAGGGCACTCTCAGTGCCTTTCCCTGTTCTGAAACCGTGTTGGTGTCTGTAGAATTTGTTGTTATATTCTAGGAATCTCCTTAGTCTTGTGTTAATGATTTTTTTCAGACTTTTCCCGGCACTTACAGCAAGGTGACTGGCCTTCTCTTTGCTGACAGTTTTGGGTCTTTCCTTGGTTTGGGGGTAAGAATGCGTATTCCTTCTTTCTTTGGTTTCGGGCAATATCCCATTGAAAGATTAAGGCTTATTATTTGTTGGAGTCTTCTCCATGCCACCATTGGTAGTTTTGATAGCATAAGCTTGTTTATGCCGCTTTTACCTGGTGCTTTGTGTTTAAATGTTTTCATTGTTTTCATTATCTCATGCACTTTAATGTCTGCTATCAAGTAGTTTTTCTCATCCAGTCTTTGCAGATCTGGATTTTGATAGGGGATTGTTCGTTCCATATTTTCTTGTAGGAAGCTGAGGACTTCTGTTTCTGTTTCTCCGTCGAAATATGCGTTCTCTTCTGTAATTTCGAATGCACTTGCTCATGTTTCGGTTAGTAATTTCATTTGTTCTTCTGTATCTTCTACTTTATCACCATTACTGTTTATTAAGTATGGTGTTTCTATTTTGGGTTTTCCCAGTAATCTTTGTAGTTTTTCAAATGACGATTACTTTTCAAGACATGTCCTTAAGGCTACCTCGATAATATAAAGATATTTCAAATGCTAAGGTTATTAAAAAAATCTGCTTTCCTTATGATACGTATATTGTTGTTCGATATATAAAAGCCTGACACTCAGCTTCATTTTCAGATGATGGGCAGAAGTACATCAGACTCTCAGCTGATTCTAGCAAGGACGATCCATTTGCATCTGTAACCAAAATTACTGCTTGCGGAACAACCTACCTTTTGGAGGATGAGCACGTAGCTTTAATTTATTCTAGGAATGATTACTACTCGTAAGTATATGGAGCTCTGTACCATTTGCTAAGATGTTAGGAGAAATTTATAGAGATTCTCATTATGAAAAATTGAAGAGACGTGAGAAAAAAAAAAGGCTTTGGGTAAATGGATTTACGAACATTCCTTATACTGCGCACAATAGCTTTCATTTAGTGTCAGTGATATTTAATAAATTGCAATGTCATGAGTAAATATATGCATAATTTGATAAAAAAATATTCGCAAAAATGTGTCGTTTCCCAGTTCCTTTCATTTAAAAGCCAAATCAGTTCTAATACAAAACAGAAATTCAGCAATATAACAACTCTTATTTCAGATTTCTAAACTTTTAGAATTATTGGCCAATCACTTCTTGGTACAAGGAATTTAGCATTTAGTATTTAATATAATGTGTTGAAATAATATTTTTGTTGTTTTTTAAGTGAACCTATTACCTAACATAAAAAAGAAAGAAAAAAGCAGGAATGTTCGAGCTCTAACTTTTGCCATACAAATTTCCTTTGTGATAGTTCCACATAAAAACGTTATTGGTTTAAATAGAGTGGAACCTATTTTCGTAAGCGTTCTATTTTGAGAGCCTTCATATATTATACCAGTTCCTTAAGACCTATCAAAACTATTCTTGCAAGCTCTCATCGGAAAAAAATATAAATCAGAAATTTGGAAGTGTTTAGAACTGATGACAACAATTGTGATAACAAATATCCTCACAACGGCCAGATTGGAAACCATCCCGAAGCATGAATTTACAAGATGGGAAAAAAAAGAAATATCCGCGATCACGAGAATTTCCTTCAAATTACTTTCATGAGCTAAAGCCAGCCATAAAGAATAGAAGTTTGTGTTTTAATGATCAAGTAATAAAGGTAATAAACACTAGAAACTACAACGGCAAGAGTAAAATTAATAAAATATTTAAATTGGTTATGTTTAAACGATACGAATGCACATATATACTGAGAGGGGTTTCAAAAGTTAATTGAATTGTTACGTGATATGTTTTTGGTAAAGCCAGATTTATGCTGCCAAGGGCTCTTGCTTCAAGAGCTTTGGCTGTTGGCGATTCTATGAAATTTGATCACCCTAATGACAAAGATGCCTGGAAGTTCTTATTATACTTTCCCCATACAATCATATGATATCTTGATGAAAATCAGTGACAAATCAAGACATATTCTATATTCAAATTATAATATACTTCTGTATACGTAAACAATATTTCTGGGTCAATTTTGGTACATAATGGCGAGATTCCATATTCAGGTACAGATTTTTATGATTTGATTTAGCCTAATATGCCAAACACTATGACCTACGTGAATGATGTACATTAAAATCTTCAGTACCATTGATTTAAAACAATTAAGCGGCGAAGTAAAGGCAGGAGGAAAATAGTTGCTGGCTGTGCAGCCCAAGGTAAAGTGTGCTGCAGTTTGTTGTACCTGTGCGTAGATACCAGGTGGCTGTACTATAAAAACCAATGCAAATTCGACTTTTACTCGTAATAACAACCTAAAATGAGCTCCCATGGGTTTGTACAAATATTGAATCCGCAAAGTAGTCATCCACCAAGAGAAAATAAAAACTGGACAGAAAAAAGAAAATATTATGGAAATACATACAATATCTCCCTATATTAGGTACCTTTAGAATATATTTAGCCACGGTATGATTAAAGTAACAATTTAAGGCAATGCAGTTATTTCTAATAAATACCGAACTCTTACCTGATGTCTTAATTTATGGATATGAGGGGATGAATATGTGAAGTGACATCTTTCAGAAGCAACAAGGTCAATTTCAAATAGCTACTTTTTCCCAGCATACCGCTATAAGACTTTCTGAGTGAGCTTCGCTTAATTAAAAGAGACAAATAATTAAACGAGCAATTTATTTGCAGATATACATGTCAGAACACCTTCAAAGCAGCCGGGGACGCTTCAGTTCTGATTATGGAATGTCCAAACTTCTGCCTCAGGTTTACCTGCTACTTTGAATCTCTGAAGATAATTACCGATGGGGAAATAGAGGAATACTGTGGGTAAGAACAATATCTTTGGAACATGAGTTAGAAACTCATCTCATTAGATACACATTTAGTATGAACAGTTATATGAATATTAACTGATACAAATATTCTATTTACAAAAAATGACACTTGGGTGCTGACCATTATATATATATATATATATATATATATATATATATATATATATATATATATATATATATATATATATATATATATATATATACATGCATATATATAATTATCTCTATATATATCATATATGTATATGTATATATATATATATATATATATATATATATACATGCATATATATAAATATATCTATATATATTATATATGTATATATATATATATATATATATATATATATATATATATATATATATATATATATATATATATATATATATATATATATATATATATATATATACATATACTTTGATCTAATTGATCAACAATTAGATAAAAAAGACAAAAAGAAAATCACAAATGCAAAATCCAATCTATCAAGCCACCCGTTGAGATACTACGGCAAGAGTGTTATAGGGTTCTTTGACTGGCCAGACAGTACTACATTGGATCCTTCTCTCTGGTTACGGTTCACTTTCCCTTTGCCTACACATACACCGAGTAGTCTGGCATATTCTTTACAGATTCTCCTCTGTCCTCATACACCTGACAACATTGAGATTACCAAACAATTCTTTTTCACCAAAGGGGTTAACTACTGCACTGTAATTGTTCAGTGGCTATTTTCCTCTTGGTAAGGGTAGAAGAGACTCTTTAGCTATGGTAAGCAGCTTTTCTAGGAGGACACTCCAAGATCTAACCATTGTTCTCTAGTCTTGGGTAATGCCATAGCCTCTGCACCATGGTCTTCCACTATCTTGGGTTAGAGTTCTCTAGCTTGAGGGTACACTCGGGCACACTATTCCATCTAATTTCTCTTCCTCGTGTTTTGTTAAAGTTTTTATATTTTATATAGGATATATTTATTTTTATATTATTCTTGAAATATTTTTTTTTTCCTTGTTTCCTTTCTTCGCTGGGCTATTTTCCCTGTTGGAGTCCATTGGCTTATAGCATTCTGCTTTTCCAACTAGGGTTATAGCTTAGCAATTAATAATAATAATAATAATAATAATAATAATAATAATAATAATAATAATAATAATACACCCTCTTAAAAAAAAAACACCTGGAAATAGAGTTAGATCAAAAACTGCTAATGAGAATACTCCATCAAAAGGGTCTAACAAAATATAAACCATAGTTTTTTCGTCCATTTTGCAATGGAATTGTCAGGGTTTAAGGGCCAAATATGAAGAACTAAAGCTTTTTATTCTTGAGCATTCCCCCATAATTATATGTCTACAGGAGAGCAAACCTGATCATAATATTCATTGTCTTCGCGAATATATTAGATATATATTAGTAGAGTTGATTCAACAACTCCCTCAACCTTTTCTTTCACTTGGAGATTTGAATGGTAGACATCCTTTGTGGGGTGATGTTTTAGCAACCGCAAGGGGAAATATCATATAATCAATTGTAGAATATGAAGATGTGGGACTCCTTAATACAGGAGAGCCCACACACTTTCATGTCCAGATAGGTACCTTGTCATGTATTGACCTATCAATCATAAGCTCTAATTGCCTTCTCGATTTTGATTGGAGAATTTTAGATGATTGGTATACTAGTGATCATGCACTAATCAATATAAACACCAACAATGGTCCACCTTTACAGAGATCGCCATGATGGAATCTTGGCAAGGCGAACTGGGATAAATTTCGCGAGCTAAGCAAAATTGAGGGGGATGCAGAACAGTTTGAAAATATTGATGATACCATAGACTTACTGATTGGAGCTCTCCATACACCAAGAGTGAATTCAATTCCCAAAACAACAGGGATATTCAAACGACGACCATTCCCGTGGTGGTCTTCAGAACTTAATGCCATGCAGAGAGCCACAAGATCTCTAACACGATTGCGCATACGCCGTAATGATGAGAATTTAATTATATACAAGAAATGTAGAGCACAGTTCCGTCGTGCCACGCAAGAACCTAGACGCTAGTCATGGGCATCTTTTGTTTCCTCCTTTAACAGTAGAACACCACCATCTTCTGTGTGGAGGAAAGTAACAAGGAAAGCTGGCAAATTCACCCCCAACCCACCACCGGTGTTAAAAGATTATGGTCATTATGTGACTGGAGCAACTGAGGCTAGCAATGCCCTGGCTGATCATTTCTCAAATGTATCATGCATGTGTGTAGCAGCCCCTGGTCACCAGCATAGGAACTTTGAAGAAAAGAAAGTTTTAAATTTCGCAATAAGAAGGGAGGAGTCATACAATTCTCCTTTTACTCAAAGAGAATTTGATTCTGCCCTTGCCATTTGTAATGACAAAGCCCTGGACCCGATGGAATTCCATATGCAATGACTAAACATGTATCAGTTAATACAAAGCTGTTTATTTTAAGTATTATTAATAGAATATGGCAGGATCATAGTTATCCAAGTGTTTGGGAACTAGCCATTATTTTAGCCTTTTTAAAACCGGGTAAGGATAAGTTTTTAGCAGCAAACTATCGAACAATTGTATTGATATCTTGCTCATGTATGATCATGGAGAAGATGGTCAATGCAAGACTGATGTGGTACCTGGAAAAGAAAGGTATTTTATCCCCTATCCAGTGTGGATTCAGAAAAAGGCAATCAACAACTCATGTGTTAATATAACTTGAGTCCTCTATTTATGAAGCCTTTGCTCCAAAAAGCACCAAGTAACAGTCTTTTTTTACCTTGAAAAGGCATATGATACTGCATGGAGATATAGTATACTTTAAACAATTCATGAATTGGGATTAAGAAGAGAGCTACCACTGTTTATCCAATTATTTCTTTCACGTAGAGTTTTTCAAGTGAGAGTGGATGAAACTCTATCAAAGATGAAATGTCAAGAAGAAGGACTTCCCCAGGGTAGTGTGCTGAGTGTAACCTTGTTTGCACTAGCAATTAATGTGATATCCTCAGTCATTCCCCAAGATATTCTCTCAACACTATTTGTGAATGATCTTTCCATATCATTTGCTGGAGCTAGAATGACAATGGTTGAAAGAAAACTACAACTCGGAATTGACAAAATTATTCAGTGGGCTGATATGAATGGGTTCAAGTTTTCAACAAGCAAAACTACTATTGTTCATTCTTTCGTATCCGGGGAGTACATCCAGATCTTGATATATCCATGGAAGGTCAACGGATCCCATGTGTAGGTGAAGCTAAATTTTCAGGATTGATTTTCGATTCTAGGCTTACAAGGGCTCCTCACTTAAAGGCGTTGAAGGCTAAAAGTCTTGAAGCTCTGAATCTTTTAAAAGTATTGTCCCATACATCATGAGGGGCAGACCGTAAAACTATTCTACAATTATACAAGGCATTAATTTTTCCAAAATTTGCTATGGCTGTGAAATAAACTCCTCAGCCACCCCAACCCGATTAAAGATACTAGATTCAATTCATCATGCTGGTATTAAATTGCCCACAGGAGCGTATAGAGCCTCGCCAATAACAAGTGTCCTTATATATATGCATATATTTATGTATATATAAATATATATAATATATATATATATATATATATATATATATATATATGTATATATATATATATATATATATATATATATATATATATATATATTTATATATATATCCGTATAAAATAATATATAAATATATATATATATATATATATATATATATATATATATATATATATGTATATAAATATATATATATATATATATATATATATATATATATATATATATATATATAAATATATATATATATATATATATATATATATATATATATATATATAATTATAAATATATACATATATATATCTCTATATATTAATGTATGTATATACATATATATATATATATATATATATATATATAATACATATATATATATATATATAGATTATATATATATATATATATATATATATATATATATATATATATATATATAAATATATATATATATATATATATATATATATATTTATATATATATATATATATCTATATATATGTATATATATATATATATATATATATATATATATATATATATATATATATATATATATATATATATATATATATATATATATATATATATATATATATATATATATATATGTGTGTATATATTTATATATATATATATATATATATATATATATATATATATATATATATATATATATATATATATCTCTATATATATATAAATATGTATATATGTATATATAAATATATATATATATATATTTATATATATATATATATATATATATATATATATATATATGTATATTAGTGTACTACTGTTATTAACACACATTGAGTATGTGTTGTTTGAGATGTTGAGTCTTGAAGTAAAGTTCATTATTGTAACTTTAAAATGGTTTATTCTCTAAAAACAACAGTGTTAAACATCTCCATCACAGGAGTGTAGCTGGTTTGGTCGGATGACCAATTCAGGTGAAGTATAGATATGAACTGCCTAAATTATCGATATCACAGATATCGTATGTTTAGTTGTCTCAGCATTTAAACACAATATGTTAACTTTACATTCCTCTCTCGGAAGACACCTGCATCCGGTGACGACACAATCTTTCACACGGTATGCATTTGTGTTGATGTTTCAGAAAAATGTTACATTGCCGAGGGATGCAAAATACATCCTGTTTATGATTTTATCTGACTACAGCAAATCTCACGCTAGCATCTTCATCCACAATGACATATTACGTCATGTGTTTTAAACATGTAATAATTAACTATTTCATTTATTACATTAGCTCGGCCAGCTATCTCAATTTTTTCCAAAAAATTTAACAACAAGCCAAAATATGTTTACTAGGTGTGACTGGATATATGTATTATTCTTTGTTTAACTTTAGCCATAAGCAAATGAGGACGAATGTCCAAATAGGCACATCAAAAAAATAATAACAATAATGCATATGAAAAGATATTACCAAAGCAAAGAAAAAAAACGCATGATAGATACAGATCACATATATGGTACATTGCTAGCAAATGATTATATGGTACCAAAAAAAAATACTGATATACATATGATTCGGTAACTTGTTAAAGAATAATTGTTACCATTGTCAGAAACATAGATTAACACAACACGGTAACTAATAAAAATATTTGTTACCTTGGTAAAGATTCAATTTTAGTGCACAAACACGAATTCCTGGTATGTACACGTACCACGGTTTCGTACATATATATATATATATATATATATATATATATATATATATATATATATATATATGATATATAGGGCTGATATATTTTATTAGATGCCCATAGGTTCTGTTATTTTATATTTTTTTTCTCTTTTCTTTTAACATTCCGGCTTATATATTTTATTAGATACCGAGAGAAAAAAATGATTTATATTTTTTTTTAAATGTTTTTTAAATGTATTTTTAACAATGCAAATGTTCAATAATTTCTTTAATTACATATTACTAGCGTACTAACTGCTTTTCGTACACACACTATTTCCAGAGCATTTTACTCCTTTAGCGAATGAGGTGGCCACTTCAAACGGCTTTAAACTGAATTAAATAAGGAGTTTTGTCTGGACATGGCAAAACGTTCTGTTTTAGCTGCCAACTGTTCCGTAACCTACGCCAAACAAGGATGTTCACGGCGATAAATATCATCACCGTCACACTTAATCCTGCTAGTAGTATGGGGTGAAGAAATTCCTTATAATTCGGTGACAGGTGGTCCATCTCGGTCAATTTCATCAACCGCTTGGCTACCTATTTGTTGTATGGGAGAGGTAGTGCTGGCATTGTAGACGTCCACGTGAAGTTCGCGAAGTAGGCTCATTCTCTGATGATAGTCCTTACCCCGGTCACCATGGAATTAGGGGAAGTCCCAATACAACCATCTGCTGCAACAAAGATGTTTGCAAAGGACGTGGATCCGTCCGGCATGATACATTGAAGCCGTCCTTGTCGTATCGTATCCACGAGCCATTGTTCAGTCTGCAATTGAACTCATTATTGTCAAAGGGATAAAGCTTATCCAGACAATTTTCACTTGTATGGGAGAGAGCACCGTCTAGCACTATACCTAACTCGCATGTATCCATTAATATTTTATGGAATTCAAATGAGTCAGCTGTACATATTTTTCTATCCATTGCGTCTGAACAGTGAGTTAATTGATTTAAGTCTTTAATGACCGTATATGTTTCCTTGTCTGGGGAAATCAATACGTGTCCTGTCAAACTGGATATTACTGGATTTGAGTGATTCGTCATGAAAGTCGGAAATGGTGATATCCTGTAAGATTGCCAGGCATCAGAAGAATCAAAAGGAATTGTAATCCTAATCTTGTTATTTTCAACGCTTACTGTAATTAGGCTGTAATAAAATTCTAACCTACGTTCGCCTAACAAAGGAACAAAGCCTAGTTTATCCCTTCCGTTCTCCAGAACTAACTTTAAGTAATTTATAGGCAACAAATGGGGCGACAGAACACCTTTAGTTGCTAACGTGATAGCTTCTACATAATCTTTGGATTTCTCAATGAAATGTGCAATTCTGTTATATATGTGATCTATCTTTGAATCATAATACGTTAACATTGCCAACAAATCCTGTACTTCCATAATCTGACTGATATTACTTGAATGTTCATTTACTAAATCCATAATTTGATTGATTGAAGCTAACTGATTCCTTAGTTCTGACATAATCACATCATCTTCATAAGTCAAGAACTCAATTTTCTTATTTTGATTACTAATCTTAAGACGATTGGAAATTCCTAAACCTAAACTTGCAATAGACCCAAAGATGTTTAATGCAGCAAAAATAAACGGATTTCGTCTTTCTTTATGTTCGTGTCCTACAGTCCACATCAAAAGGTCATGAGCCAAAGATTCTATCTCGTAAGTCTTATTTTGCAAGTCATCAGATAGCATCTCTGCAACTTTTGGTGTCGATCCAAGCGAACTCTCTGTAGTCAAATGAAAATGTCTTCTAGGCAACTCATCTAATGAGACAGAAAACCTTGAAATGGCAGTTTTTAAGCTAGTGACATCATTCTCTTGAAGAAAAACTGCTTGCATATTCACTTCTACAACTACGTTGCTCGATGTAATAAAAATGTCTTCTTGTCTTTCAACTATAGTGCCATATTTAAAATCTATACTTTTAGTTTTAGAGCTCATCCCACACGAGAAAAATGTCTGAGCGAACAATATCACTCCCAACAACAAAAAATTCATCTTGGAAACCTGTAACGAGAAAAATATATGTAATTACTCCTGTATTAAGAAGAAAACTTTTAATCACACAAATAAAAATTTTTCCCTCACTTCTTTCCCTCTCTTTTTCTTTTATTTTTTGTTAATTTCTTATGTGAGCCAATGGTACTATTCTATCATCCGTGGGTTGGGATACGTTTTGAACTCTAAACCTATTGGCCGTTAATGTTTCCAAAATGTTAAATGGGCCTTCAAACTTAGGTGTTAGTTTATAATTGAGTCCTTTACGCACATTTATCTGTATATATACGTCATCACCCATGGTATATGTTTTAATTGGCTTCGCTATTTTATCATGATTCCTTTTCATTATGATTTGTGATTCTTCTAAATTCTTTCGAAGGATATCATATCGGCTTTTGCTTGCATTTATACATTCTTTTAAAGGAGTTGATAGATTAGTTGTAGGCGTTAATACATGGAAAGGCGTTCTAACTGGGGTACCATACAATGCTTCATGCGGTGACATTTTAATTGATATATGATATGAATGATTCAGAGTACTCAGTGCTGCAGGTATTGCAATATCCCAGTTGGGGTCTGATCCCCCTAGTGTTACTCTTAATATATTTAAAACCTTCTTATTTGCTCTTTCCACTAGCCCATTCGACTCTGGGTAATATATCATGATATTTATTTTCTTTATGCTAAGGAATTCACACAATGAGGTAAGAAAGTGATTATTAAATTCACCAAAAAAGTCTGAGATTATCATGTGTGGAATTCCATGTTTACAAATGTAACACTCGTAAAACTTCCTAGCGCATTCAATCGCAGTTTTAGTTTTAAGCGCTATTAGTTCTGTATATCGAGTTAAAGCATCTATAATTACTAAGAGGTGCTTATTTCCTCTGTCTGACTCGTAAAATCCTGTTAACAAATCTAAATGTATTCTTTCAAAGGGTTGATTGGGCACGGGATAAGCCCCTAGGCTGACAGGTGTTTTCGTATGCCCTTTGTTTTCCTGACATGTGCGACAATTAGCTATGTGTCTTTTTATATCTGTAAGCATCGTATGCCAATAAAATAATGATTTGGCTTTCTGTTACATTAATGAGAACCCCGGGTGTCCATGTAATGGATTTGCATGCAACCAATTCAGGACAGTGGAAATAAGTGAGATTGGTCCTCTACCTGGTCGTTAGTTACATGTGGTGTATTGCGGGTTTTCCTTGTCACAGTCCTACACAGAATATTATCTTTGATTATATAATTCTGCTGCTTATACTTTACATATCCCTTTTCCTTATGATTGCCTTTCAAAGCATTTATAATTGTTTCTATTTTCTGATCTTTTCTTTGCTCAGTCTGTAATAATTCAGCGCTCCAGCCTAAATCTTCTTGTTCAGATATCGTTTTAACAATAGGCATGGATGTTGATATATCTATTAATTCAGCTAAAGGCTCCGTACAAGATGACACGGGGTTGCGAGATAATGCATCCGCAATGATATTTGCTTTCCCAGGTAAATACCCGATTTTTGTGCCAAAATCTTGAATGATCAAATGCCACCGAGTTCGTTTAGAGCTGTGGTTGAAGCCTTTAAAGAACTCGGTTAGTGGTTTATGGTCAGTAAGAATCTTAACGGGATATCCGTAAATTATGAATTTAAAATGCACTAGTGAATTAACAATAGCTAGCCCTTCCTTGTCTATTACTGCATACTTACTTTCGGAAGTTCTTAATTTTCGGGAATAAAAAGCTATCGGGAAAAATTGTTTATCATATTGCTGAAGCAATACCCCTCCTACTCCTAAGTCTGAGGCGTCTGTTGCAATGAAGAATTCCTTACCGAAGTCAGGAAATTTTAAGATAGGAGAACTACACAGTTCATCTTTCAAGGTATTAAACGCCTGTTGATGATGGTCAGACCATATGAAATCTACGCCCTTCTTCGTAAGATCAGTTAAAGGAGCGGCTATTATTGAATAGTTGCGTATAAAACGCCTATAATATCCACTACAACCCAGAAATTGCTGTATTCCCTTGACATTAGTAGGTATGGGAAAATTACGTATAGCCGACACCTTATCATGGACTACTTTAAGACCTTGGCTTGACACCATGAAACCCAAATATATTAATTCTGTTTTGAAAAATTCACACTTACTAATCTTTACCCTTAAGTTATGTTGTCTTAATCTCTGTAGTACTAGTTCTAACTTACGTAGATGTTCTTCTAAGGTGTTGGAAAAGATTACAAGATCATCCATATAGGCATGCAATATATCCCCTAACAAGTCTCCAAACACTATGTTAATCATTCTTGTAAATGTTATGGGAGCACAACGTAAACCAAAAGGCATCCGTAAAAATTCATAATGTCCCCTGGCTGTGCTGAAGGCTGTGTATGGGATACTATCTTCTTCTAATGATATCTGGTGAAAGCCTTTAAGTAAGTCCAAACTGGTAAAATATTTATTCTGACCTAACAAAGACAAAATATCGTCAGTACATGGCACTGGGAATCGATCAGGGATATTCTCCTCGTTTAGACGATGGAAGTCGACGCTGATACGCCATGTTCAATCTTTTTTTTGGTACAACTATTAATGGAAAATTATAAGGGCTGTTTGATTTCCTAATGACTCCTTCTTCTAGCATTTTACCTACTTCATCATTTATTTCATTCTGGAATTTCATAGGGAGTCTGTACGAGGGTACATAGATAATTTTCTGCCTGTCCTTTAACCTTATTTGATGATCGATCACATCTGTTTTTCCTAAGGATCCATCCGTAGTGGAAAAAACATCATGATATTTAGTTAAAAGTCCAAAAATTTTCTGCTGAATTGCTTCGTCTTGAATGTCTTTATTGATTTTATTTTTAATAGATTGCAAAAGGGATTCATCCGCAACTGATTGAGAGTGATTGATTCCAGCAACGGTAAGAATACGATGTTTATAAACTTCTACATCCAAGATATGTTGATTTTTGTGAATTACTAAAGTGTTATTTAAATGATTACAGACTCTAATATTACATTGTTGATGTGAGCCTACTGTATAAATAGCTTGTGTGACAGACAATCTGTTAGTTTTCAAAGTGTCGGAAAGGATTAATATTTCAGATCCCGGCAATGTTTTCTTTATTTGCACTATTAAATTCGAAGGTACGTTTGGCTCGATAGATTGCGTGCAAGATGATATTACGAGTGAACGAGAATTCTGCTGGGTCACGTATATTATTTATTTATTAGTGAGACAAGTTATTGGTTCTTAAACGTACGTTACGGTTACATTTGTCGTCTCCTTTTTATCCAAAACTGATTTTAAGGTATTAGAAGACTTATAGAATTTCCCTTTGATATACACGCCGTGCTTGGCAGGGGCTAAGATAATGTTTTGATTTCCCATAGATGGGTATCCTATAATTACAGCTGGATACATATCAATGTTTTGTACAACAACAAATGTATCGGCAAACGTGCGTTTACCGACTTTGAATAGAACATGAGTTATGCCTATGACATTTAATTCATTATTTTGTACCAACCGTGTGTCACACAATTGTACCTAATTCCTTTTGCATATATTATGCTTGTATCTTCGCTCTTCCCTCGCACTAAACGAACATGAAAATTCATGTCTGCTGTTTCCTCTGTAACATTGTCTGTCTTGTTAACTTGTTATGTCCTGTTGCCTTGAGGTTTTGTATATAAAGGAGAGTGTTCTATAACAACATAACTCAGTTGATTGCATCCTGCCTTTGAATTCACAACCCTCACTCGGCACCGCCACATTGGTGACCCCGGAAGTCAACTCGTTCCCACTGCCTTCCACCCCCACCTCCCTCGCCCCTCCATCGTTGGTACTATGACGGAGACGGACTCTACTACAGCAGTTGGCGCTGCGGCCGCCCCATTGAAACTTTCACCGTTCGCCAGTGGAGAGGCGTTTGCTTGGTTTCAGCGCGCAGAAGTCCATTTTCATATCAGGGGCGTGACTCTCTCAACCACCAAAGCGGATTATGTTCTCGCGGCGATGCCCGAGGACACCTTCCCAGAAATATCCGACTGGCTTTGTGAACAAGGAGACACCCCAATAGCGTATGACGCCCTCAAATCATACCTTCTGCAGCAGTACTCGCCGTCGCCAGCCGCCCGTATAGCAAAGCTTTTTCAGCTCTCGCAACAACCGTTGGGGGACCAAAGGGCTTCGCTTGCCCTCAGGGAAATGACCAGTATCGCTCGCCTTCAACCTGCCGCAGACGGCTCTCCTCGTGAGGTGAACCTACTTCGTGCCCTTTGGATACGCCGTTTACCCGAACCTGTACGCGCTGCCATACCCGATGTCGATAGTTTACCCATAAAGGACTTGATGACCAAAGCCGACGCTCTTATGGACAGCCACTTTAAGACCTCCATCAACGCCTCCATCCCTGACGACGAGGATGCCTATTCAACGTGAACCGAAGCTGACATGAATGCCTTAGGACATACACGGCTACCCCGTGACGTGCCGAAGCGGTGACAAAGCCGCCCACCACCCACCAATCGCTCGCGCCCCAACGAACGACTTCTACAGCCACTTACTACCTCCCATCCGCCGCAGTTTTGCTACTACCACTTCAGATTCGGGGCAACCGCGAAGAAATGTGCCAAGGATTGTCAGTGGCCAAAAAACGTGTAAGTAGGCCATCGCTTGTGGCGGTGGCCTCCCATGTTTCTAATCTTTTCTTTTTACAGGATGCAGGAACGGGCGTGCGATATTTGATAGACACGGGTGCTTGTCGTTCTCTTTTGCCAAGGAATCTCTTCAAGGCAAGACGTAGTCTGTCTACATCTGCCGACGTCCGCTTGGTAGCTGCCAACTGATCTGCGATACCCACCTACGGTTACGAGAACCTCACATTATCGTTTGGAAACGGTAAATTCAATTGGAAGTTTCTCGTTGCTGACGTCACAATGCCAATCCTCGGTGCGGATTTCCTCTCTCACTTCCACCTTCTGGTCGATGTCGCCCACCGACGATCGGTCAACGCGGACTCGTACTTGTCGACACCTCTTCAACCCGCCCCCTCTAACCTCGCTCTACACATCAGCGCACCCACGGATGCCTACGCCCACCTCCTCACGTCGTACCCGGAAGTTTTCCGTCCAGAACTTCGCCAAACGCCCACGGTTCCTGCCAAGAACGGTATTTATCACCATATCAAGACGACGGGACCCCCAGTCTTCGCAAAATTCAGACGTCTGGCACCGGAACGATTGGTAGCCGCCAAACAGACGTTCGCCGAATTGGAGAAAATGGGCCTTTGCCAAAAGGCCTCCAGCCCATGGTCGTCACCCTTACACATCGTTCTGAAGAAAGACGGCTCCCTCCGTCCGTGCGGGGATTACAGGCGCCTGAACATGCAAACAGAACCGGATCACTACCCCCTCCCAAACATTGCCGATGTGACCTCCTACCTGCACAAAGCGAAGGTTTTCTCTACGCTCGACCTCCTGAAGGGGTATTATCAGGTGCCTATGAACCCAGAAGACATCCCCTAGACCGCCATCACCACTCCATTTGGTACATACACCTTCAATTACTCCTGTTTTGGCCTTCGTAATGCTGGGGCCACGTTTCAACGTCTCATGGATGGCATCTTAGGGGACCTCCCTTTCTGTGTATGTTATGTGGACGATATACTTGTGTTCTCCTCCTCAAAAGAGGAACACCTCCGTCACCTGCGCATCGTGCTCAACCGCCTGCAACAAAACGGCCTTGTAGTCCGGTACGACAAGTGTACCTTTGGCGCCAACGAAGTGTCGTTCTTAGGGCACCGTATCACTCCTGAAGGAGTCCATCCCCTCCCTGAGAAGGTAGCAGCCGTTCAGAATTTCCCCACGCCTTCGACCGTCAAAGCTCTGCAGGAATTCTTGGGCATGATCAACTATTATCACCGTTTTGTGCCAGCCATTGCCGCCACTCTTGCTCCCCTCTACGCCTCCCTCAAGGGTAAGCCAAAGGACCTGAAGTGGGGTCCCCTTCAAGAAGCAGCCTTCTGCAATGCAAAGAAGGCCCTATCAACTGCTGCGGCTCTCACTTTTCCTATCCCACACGCCCCTCTCCTTCTCTCCACCGATGCCAGCGACGTCGCTATTGGTGCAGTACTCGAGCAGGTGGTCAAAGGCTCGCCCCGCCCATTGGCCTTCTTCAGCAGAAAACTGTCCAAGGCAGAATCGGGTTATTCTACCTTCGATCGAGAATTGCTGGCGGTGCACTTGGCTGTCCGTCACTTTCGCCATTTCTTAGAAGGTACGCCCTTCGTCATTCGCACAGACCACATGCCTCTGGTGCACGCCTTCACTTGACAGTCTGACGCCTGGTCCTCCCGTCAACGCCGACATCTCTCCGCCATGGCGGAATACAATTGCACCCTCCAATACGTCCCTGGGAAAATGAATCCCGTTGCCGATGCCCTGTCAAGAAACACGTTGGCTGCCGTTCAACTGGGATTGGATTACAACGCCCTGGCTGAAGCCCAACGACAGGATCCAGACTATCAAGCTTGTAGGACATCCTGCACGTCCCTCTGTTGGGAAGATTTTCCCCTCGAAGACTCCAACACCACCCTCCTCTGTGACGTCAGTACTGGTAGACCGCGACCTTGGATTCCTGCTCCCATGCGCCGACAGGTGTTTGATTTCATTCACGGCCTTTCACATCCCTCGTGCCGTTCTACTGCACAGCTGCCAAAGGCAAAGTTCATTTGGCACGGCATTTCTAAGGATGCTAAGGATTGGGTCCGCGCCTGTACTTCTTGCCAAACTTCCAATGTACATCGACACACGGATTCAGGAGTGGGCACCTTTCCTCAACCTCAGCGTCGTTTCGCACACATTCACGTCGACGTTGTAGGCCCCCTACCCACATCACAAGGACATCGTTACCTGTTTACCGTCATCGACCGCTCCACTCGTTGGCCTGAAGCCATTCCCATGGAAACTGCAACGTCCGCCTCATGTACATCTGCCTTACTCTCTGGATGGATTTCAAGATTCGGTATCCCTGAGCATATTACTTCTGACAGGGGAACCACTTTCACCTCTCAATTGTGGACGTCATTAGCGAATCTCCTGGGCATCACCCTACATCAGACAACGGCCTACAACCCCGCTGCCAATGGAATGGTTGAACGTTTTCATCGCACCCTCAAAGCAGCTTTGATGTCCCGCTGCAAGGATTGCAACTGGTTTACTCAGCTTCCCTGGGTCCTTCTAGGACGAAGGACCACTCCTAAAGACGCCCTCGATGTCTCGGCAGCTGAAATGGTGTATGGCGACCCGTTGGTCGTCCCTGCCGAATTTTTTTCCTTCTACAACCTCCTCCGATGATCTCCAGCGCATACGTCACATCGAGGGAAAATTTACTCCGTGCCGCCAGACTTACAAGCCCCCAGCGAAGCATCACATACCAACGGACTTGCACTCTGCAACGCACGTCTTCCTGCGCAACGACACTAGCAAACCACCACTAACGCCCCCTTACACGGGCCCTTTCCTTGTGATCCGACGCAGTCCGAAAGCATTCCTACTAAACATTCGGGGCAAAGAAGACTGGGTCTCCATTGATCGTCTAAAACCTGCTTATCTTCTACCAGATGACCCGCCTACAGTTCGCCTCTCCAGATCAGGGCGCCCTATTTAACATGTACAGTATGTCATTTTTAGGGGGGGAGCCATGTACCAACCGTGTGTCACACAATTGTACATAATTCCTTTTGCATATATTATGCTTGTATCTTCGTTCTTCTCTCGCACTAATCGAACATGAAAATTCATGTCTGCTGTTTCCTCTGTAACATTGTCTGTCTTGTTAACTTGTTATGTCCTGTTGCCTTGAAGTTTTGTATATAAAGGAGAGTGTTCTATAACAATATAACTCAGTTGATTGCATCCTGCCTTTGAGTTCACAACCCTCACTCGGCACCGCCACAATTTCCTATACCCGAGAGTCTAACTCCGGATTTTTCAACCGGAAAGTTTGAAAACAACAAATGATGTGTCCTCAATTCCATGATATTACGTGGACTACCAGAGTCAACAAATAACGTAAAGGATTTGTGTTCTAAATTTACAGCATATAAGGTTGGTCGTAACTCATTTTGGCTTATTATTGTATGAATTCGTTGCAAATCTACGGGAGCATGCACTGTTTTGCATGCACTGTTTTACTTAATTCGGCCGTGTGTTTCATAGGAAAATCTATTGCCTCACAATTATCTGATAAAACATTAAATTGATTATTCAATACTATTGATGTTGACATGAATGACCTTGACCCAATATCACTCTCTTCCCCACTGGAGTTAACTATGTGGTATTTGCTTTGCTCTGCACATTCTGAAAATTAGTCTGACCTTGCGAGGTCTGGTTTGACGACCCAGGCTCAGCGATATTCGAAGAAGTGTTTGTTTGTTTCAGACTCTGAACTGCATTGACATTTGGTTGTTTCTTCTTATTGTTAAAATGAGGATTTTTCTTTTTATTTCCATATGAAAGTGATTGTGGACTTGACTGTGTATTTCTGGGATTCTGTTGTGTCTTACGCGAGTAACATTGATTGTATGAATGAGTCGAACTATTATGGACAGAACAGAATTTCGTTCTGCAGTCCGCGATTAAGTGACCTTGACGTTTGCAATTATAACACGTCATTCCCGCTACTTGACTATTATTAACTACGTTCACTGTTTGTGGCTTTGTTTCATTCTTTGCAAAAACTTGAGTTAACACGGGATCGAGATCTGGACACTTAGCCATGTGTTTTTTTTTATCTGTTTATATACATCTAATTCCGTACTTGCAGGCGTTAACTTTTTATCAAAACACCGCACTAAAGCTTCAGGCAACATAAGTGTCATGCAAGTTAAATACATTAATCGTAAAAAATCTTTCACGCAGATGTTATCTCTAGTAACCCAAGTGGAATTACCTAAAATATCCTGATATTCATTAAGCCTATCAGCTATGAGAGCTGCTCTCTCAATAACATTAAGCCGATTCATAGTGGCTTGATTAAGTGTATTTCTTAACGTTATTACTACATCCAAGGCTTCTTCACCCCCATAGACCGCGCGTAACCTAACTTTGAAATCATCCCAGGTAACTGCTTCTTGAAATGAAACACCTCTTAAATACGCACTCGCATCCCCCTTAGAAAAATCTATAAAACTTTTAGCATCTTGTAATAGTACAAAAGGGTCTACGATTTGTTTGGCATTTAAATGGGCATCGACGGATGAAATCCATGACTCCACATTTTGTGGCAAGAACCCACTAACCCGACCCTGAAAAGGAAGGATTGCAGACGTGGCATTTACAAGCGTCACAATCGGGAGAGGATTAATCTGTCCTACGCCACTAGGTCCAGGGGTGGGGCTCACAGGGGGCGTCATGACTGCTGTATTTCTTTTCCTATCTCTTCAACCCCTTGCAATTCTATCAAAATATCTATATGAATACAGACGTCCACTGCGTAAACGCATAAGTACCCACTGACAAAGATTATAATAAAATTCCCCAAAACAATGCTACTAATCTCAAGACATTTCCCGAGAATTTCTGAAAGAAAATCGAACACAAAGATATTTCCCATAAATTTCTGAAAGAAAAAGGAACTAGCACAAAGAGAGAAAAAATTCTAGATGAGAATTCGGAGTTGAACACAGTTTCCTTTAATGAAAGGAAAATAAAAGATTAGCAAACCACTCACCCCAGTAATAATCGACTAACGACTCGTGATAACTACACTTCACTGCCCAAACTGAAATGAATTTGAAAATTGTACTTAGCTTATATATGGTTCTGTGTGATGTCGTCACATACTCTCTCTTGATGTTTGTTAGCGATGTTTCGTCCGAGTTTCCGTTGAATGTGGTGCTCCCTGGATATGTTTTGTAAGCGTTGAACGACAGTCCTTGGGTTTCCTAGGATGTTGATTGAAGATCCAGTTCATCAGTTTGTATGTATAAAATTCATCAAATGTTGTAGACTTCGATGGACTATGTTACTTAGTCAAAATTGTAGATTCATTAACGTTGATTTCTTGAAGATCTTTCTCTGGTTTTTACAGCTTAATTTTTGATTTCTTGATGATCTTCCTCTAATTCTTAGAGTCTTGTTGTTAATTTCTTGAAGATCTTTCTCTGATTCTTAGAGTTTTAGCGCTGCCACCATTTATTAGTGTGCTACTGTTATTAACACACATTGAGTATGTGTTGTTTGAGATGTTGAGTCTTGAAATAAAGTTCATCATTGCAACTTTAAAATGGTTTATTCTCTAAAAACAACAGTGTTAAACATCTCCATCACAGGAGTGTAGCTGGTTTGGTCGGATGACCAATTCAGGTGAAGTATAGATATGAACTGCCTAAATTATCGATATCACAGATATCGTATGTTTAGTTGTCTCAGCATTTAAACACAATATGTGAACTTTACATTCCTCTCTCGGAAGACACCTGCATCCGGTGACGACACAATCTTTCACACGGTATGCATTTGTGTTGATGTTTCAGAAAAATGTTACATTGCCGAGGGATGCAAAATACATCCTGTTTATGATTTTATCTGACTACAGCAAATCTCACGCGAGCATCTTCATCCACAATGACATATTACGTCATGTGTTTTAAACATTTAATAATTAACTATTTCATTTATTATATATATGTATATATATACATATATATCTATATATATATATATATATATATATATATATATATATATATATATATATATATATATATATATATATATATATATATATATATATATATATATATATATATATATATATATATATATATATATATATATTATATATATATATATATATATATATATATATATATATATATATATATATATATATATATATATATATATATATATATATATTTATATATATTTGTATATATATATATATATGTATATATTATATATATATATATATATATATATATATATATATATGTATATATATATATATATATATATATATATATATATATATATCTATATATATATATATATGTATATATATATATATATAAAAGTATATATATATATATATATATATATATATATATATATATATATATATATATATATATATATATATAAAGTAT
>NC_090730.1:95675826-95698326 GCF_036898095.1 Palaemon carinicauda
GACCATCTAAGTAATTTAAGATTGGACAGCCTAGCTTTCTCCAAAAAACAAAGTGGTAAGTGGTCAGAAAATATAACAGTTTCTTTCTGTCCCTCAATGTATGGTTTAAAGTGAAGTATGGCAGAAACTATGCTATATAACTCCTTCTCTATGGTAGGCCAGTTAAACTGTGATCCAGTGAAGCGTCCCGAGTTGTAAGCCACAGGAAAAAGTTGATGCAAGTGAGGCAGGGTGTTGTCATCCTTGCCAATATTCTGCAGTAACACGCTACCATGTCCATAATTACTGGCATCTACTTGAAGATAAAAAGGTTTATCAAACTCTGGTGCCCTAAGAATAGGATAAGATGACATTAATAATTTCAGTTGGTGAAAAATTTCTTTATGCTGATTAGTCCATTCAAATTTTTTCTTGCTCGAGGTAAGTTCAAACAATGGCCCCGTAATACTAGAATAATTTGGACAAAACTTCTTATAGTATCCAGTCATACCCAAAAATGTACATAAAGACTTTTTGTCATGGGGTGTTGTATACACCATTATAGATGTTATATTAACCTCTTTAGGCAATACCTTACCACTACCTACTTCGTGACCTAAGTAAGTTACAGTAGCCTTACAGAAGTTACTCTTAGAAAGATTTATGGTAAGATTAGCTGCTCTTAATCTTCTAAAAACTTCTTCCAGGAGTTGGAGATGTTTTTCCCAAGAGGAGGTTGCTATCACAATGTCGTCTAAATATGCATATACTCCTTCAAGTCCTTGAGTCACTGTCTGGATCATCTTCTGGAAAGTAGGTGGGGCGTTACACATTCCAAATGGCATGACATTGTATGAAAAGAGTCCAAAAGGCACTATAAAACTCGAAATATCTTTAGCTCTCTCTGTTAGTTGAATTTGATAATATCCTTTCATAAGGTCGATCTAAGTTAAGTATCTAGCATCACTAATGGCATCTATGATATCTACTATTCTAGGTAATGGATAAGAGTCTTTAAGGGTAACTGCATTTACTTTCCTTTAATCTGTGCACATCCGATATTTGCCATTGGGCTTCTTCACCAACAAGCAAGGAGAGGCCCACGGAGAGGAACTTGGCAAAACCAGATTGTTTGCCAGTAGATAATCCACTTCCTCTTTCAGAATAGCCAGTCTGTCTTTGGAAACTCTGTAGTAGGACTGTCTTATAGGTCGCACATCAGTCTGGATAGCAACATCATGTTTCACAATTGTACATTTTCCAGGAGTATCCGAACACAGATCGTTATATTGCTGGATAAGTTCTACCATTTGTTTCTTTTTGTCATCTGCCTCAAGATCCAGGTAGGAAGGGAGGGACTGTAGGATTTGCGAGTTCTCAGAGTCCTTCCATGACATCACAATTTCATCCGATAAGGATTTTTCTGCAACAGAATTGTTATCAGATTCCATAAGGGTAGAGACTGTACAACAGCAAGGTTACATACTTCCTTTGATGGCGATCTTACATAAGGTTTCAAAAGATTTACATGGACTACCCGAGAAGATTGTCTTTTATCTGGAGTCTTAATCAGGTAGTTAACTTTAGAAATTCGTTTAGCAATTACATAAGGTCCCATGAATTTCTCACGTAATGAATTACCAGGAATGGGATGATACACTAATACCTCATCACCAACATTAAAGCTTCTTACCTTTGCTTTCTTATCATACAGATGTTTCATACCTTCCTGGGCCATTTACAGATTACTTTGAGCAAATTGCAGAAGCTTACTCAATCTCAGATTCAGTTAAGCAAGATATTTCGATGCATCAAACGCTTCTCCCTTTCTATCACCCTGAAGAATTCTCTCCTTTATAGAAGTGAGTATGGTGCGTGGTCTTCGTCCAAACATAAGTTCGAAAGCACTGATGTTAGTAGATTCATTGCAAACACTACGCAATACATACATTAATAGGTCTAGATCTTCATCCCAGTCCTTTCCCGTCTCGAAGATATACTTCCTTAGTAAAGCTTTCATTGTCTGATGAAATCTCTCTAGGGCTCCATTGGTTTGAGGATGGTAAGCTGAGGCCAGAACATGATTAATTCTAAACAGTTTCAATGTATCTCTAAAATCCTTACTGGTAAAATTTGTTCCACGATCACATTGTATCTCTTTTGGAAAACCAAAGATAGTAAAAACATTTAGCAATTGTTTAACAATTGTTTTTGATGCTATATTACGTATTGGAATGGCAATAGGGAACCTAGTAGTGGGACATAGTATAGACAGTATATACTCATTTCCCCTACTAGTTCTATTTAAGGGACCTACACAATCTATAATAACTTTATCAAAAGGAACTTTTGGTACAGTAACAGGTATTAATGGTGCTGGAGGAACAGACTGATTGGGTTTACCTACCAGTTGACATGTCGAGCAAGCGTTTACAAAGTTTCTTACATCCTTTTTCATACCTAACCAATAAAAGTCTTCTGCCAGTCGGAACTCTGGAACCACCAGTTACTATTTGTCCCCCCAATCGTCTTCATACCGCAGTTTTGGAGAACGAAAATGTCGTAGAAGGATTCCCCTTTCCTTATAAAAGTAAGGAGACTTCTGATCCTTCTCTGGTTGATCGATCACCTTCCCAAATAATGACTGTAAAGATTCATCTTTAATTTGGTCATTAGCAAATTTATTAGGAGTAATATCTAGTAGTTTAATAGCATTTTTAACCTGTTCAGAAGCACAATTTGAAAGATTAAGGTCAGGATTATTAGTAGTTATTCTTTTAGACCTGGTTACCACCTGACATTGTTTTTCATTAACCTCGGGAGAGGTGATTAGTAAATTGCTAAAAACTGTCCCGTGGGCCAAGTCATTGCCAATCAACACATCAATATCCCTGCATGGAAATTCCTTTTCATTTAAGGCTACTTCTACTGATCCGTCATAGTACGGGCATTTCATTTGTATAGTTACCAATGGAAACACAGTTTCATGTGACAAATCCGAGACTGCTACAACCGGCCAGTAGCCTTTGCTAATCGTTGAAGTTTTGGGCTTATGAAAGTTTGCGATGAAGCAGTATCACGCAACATAGTAACCGTTTCGTCCCCAACACTTCCTTTGCATTTGAATATATCAAAATCAGTCTCACTTTCTACACAAAACATAACTTTCTTACTTCCAGGTGAAGTTACGTTAGAGGCCGGATGTCCTGTATTCGGAGAAGTGTGTTTGCTTGGAAAATCCTCCAAAGTGTTAGCTTTTTGCCGAGATTGAGCCACCTTGCATTGAGGCTTATCGCAGTCTTGGATCAAATGGCCAGTAGTCCTGCAAAAAGTACAGTAAATATCTACATTATCATTTTTAGACTGACCCGAGACTGTATTTACCCGTTTAGTCTCATGAATAAGAAAATACTCATCTGCCAATATTGCTGCTTTCTTGGGATCCTTTTCTTGTCTTTCTTTAATGTACATTGATATGTTAGCTGGAAGTTTCCGAAGGAACTCTTCCAAAAACAATTAGTTCTTTAAGCTTTTCAAAGAAGTAACATTTTCTTTATCAATCCATTTCTCAAACAGCTTAACTTTTAAAGTAAAAAATTCCAAGAAAGTTTGCCCAACACCTTTATTTGAATTTCTGAAATTTTGCCTATAACCCTCTGGAATATTACTGTAGGCATCTAACACAGCTTTCTTTAAGATATCGTAATTTCTTTCTGTAATCATTTGAGCACAAATTGAAGCTGCCTTACCTTTAAAGGAAGTCCTAATTAGTAACACCCATTCAGTCTTAGGCCATTTTAATGAAGCGGCGGTATTTTCAAAAATTGAAAAGAAGTTCTCTGGGTCCTGTTCATTAAAGATGGGAATCAATTTCCTGGCTTTAAACACGTGAAATTGCTCTGGAAAATCTTTCTCTGCTTTCCTTTCACTTAGCCTTATTTCTACCAATTGTCGTTCTAGTTCCAGTTTTTTCTTATTATCAATTTCTTTTTCAATTTCTAAATTGTTTAGACGAATCTGTTCGGCTTGTCTTAAACTTTCGAACTGAACCTTTTCGACTTCAATCTTCATTCTCTCTCTCTCTTTCATGAACTCTAGTGAAGCTCTTTCTTTAGCTATTTCAGCTTCAGCCTTTGCTCTCTCTAACTCTATCATTAACTTCAAGGTCTCAGCTGTGGGTTGAGGAGCTTTCTCCAATGCTAAAGGCCATACTTTTTTTGCTTCTTCCTCTGATATATAACCCTTATCGACTAACTTTGTCAATACCAGTCCCAGAATCTCTTTCTTAACTGCACCTGCAGGAACAACAACATCGTGGTCTTCCGCAAGTTTCAGTAACTCTGCCTTTTTAGCATACCTCAACGCTCCTAAATGTTCTTCAGGGTCTGCTGCAAAATCTAATGCGTTAAATGACATATTGGCAACTATGATATACACCTATCTTCAGCACATTTATGGTACAGTTTTGATATCCACAAAACAATGCAAAATATTCAATAGCAAATAAACATTCAAAAATACGTTAACATGTAACTATAAAGTAACCAATAGAAAAGATTTGTGATATAGAGTTGGAAGGTGGATAAGGGTTAGCTACTCCCTAATGAAGAACTTCCATCAAATATCACTACAAAAATGAAGGCTTATTTGCCTTTGTGGCTTTCAAAAGCCAATGGAAGTGACCCAGATCAATACTAGGATGGCCCAAAAGAAGCCGTGATACCTCATAAAAAATGCTTAAATGGGTACGTATCTCTATTATGCTAGTGAACACTTAAGATATTTAGCATAGCTTAAATACCTGATAATTTGATGAGCCTGGCTTACCCAAATGCTGTATGTTGTCCTCCCGCTGGTGCCACAATCATTCACCCACAATAACCGTTGATACACAAATTACAATATGTTACTCAAGGTGGTCTAATGCTGTTTAAGGATTTTCATAGCACAGAGCTTAAATTTCAATAACAAATTGGGCAATTGGGGCACTTAAACTATATAATATTAATATTCACAATGAATCAAAATTAACATGATCCCAGTAATGCCCCCGCTGTCACGTTCCTCATATTCTCATTTCCAGATTTAAAACCTTCTTCCGAGGAATGCGAACTGTACACTCAATGGCCCCTATGTTCTTACCACTTCAGTTCTTAATTTATTCGTCAACAGCTACTGTAGATAAATGATGCAACACCAACGGGAAAAGACACTCATGAATGAATAGTAATATATTTATAAACAGGTTAAGTATAAACTAAAATATCACTTTACACTTTGGTTGGGTAAACCAGACTGCTCTAGATTTAAACAAATGGGAAAAGTAAACTTATATGTCTAATCAAGGATTATGTACAATATATACAATTTATTGCCGATTTAGCGAAAACTAGATGGCGCTGGAGCGTTTGCTTAGCGATGGCTAGATGGCGCTGGAGCGTTTGCTTAGCGATGGCTAGATGGCGCTGGAGCGTTTGCTTAGCGATGGCTCGATGGCGCTGGAGCGTTTGCTTAGCGATGGCTAGATGGCGCTGGAGCGTTTGCTTAGCGATGGCTAGATGGCGCTGGTGCAACAGAGAAGTAGTCAAAATAATATTTTCGTAATAATATATATATATCTATATATATATATATATATATATATATATATATATATATATATATATATATATATATATATATATAGATATATATATTTATCTATCTATCTATCTATATATATATATATATATATATATATATATATATATATATATATATATATATATATATATATATATATATAGATAGATAGATAGATATATCTATATATATATATATATATATATATATATATATATATATATATATATATATATATATATATATATATATATATATATATATATATATATATATATATATATATATATATATATATATATATATATATATATATATATATATATATATATATATATATATATATATATATATATATATATATATATATATATATATATATATATATATATATATATATATATATATATATATCTATATATATATATATATATATATATATATATATATATATATATATATATATATATATATATATATATATGGGCTCAGGCCATGTTGTCCTGATGGAAGTTCCTTTAAAGTAGCTTCCTAGGGTATATTTGACTACAGTGATATTCCCAGAGAATTTAACCTTAAGGTATCCAGAATTCTGACTCCTGGCGCGAATATCCCTAACTTTTACCTTTAGGGATATCGCATAATATCAGAGGACGTATTCTTGACACTCCACATAGCTATCTTCACCCCAAATAGCGTTTACGCTTCATGAGGGAAAGTGGCAAGAATAAGAGGGGAGCCGTTAAGGCACCACTCCTTACTGTTTTGTGTACCTATATGACGTCATATCCTACCGCCATCTTGTTATTCCTTCTTTCCTAGCGCCATAGCTCGGTGATTTTCCTGTGTTCTCTCGCTATTTTGGAAGAATTTTGGATTTATCATGCTTTCTCCAGCATCATCTGCCTCTGGAAAGTTGAGTATTGATTTTTATATTTTATAAATGTAAGCTCTTGCCTTATTTATTTATGAACTAAAGTTAAATTATTGTTGTAAGAGCTGTTGCCTAGCCGGAGGCGTCATGGACGCTGTCGTTCGTAATGCATGAGTCATTTAGTTCCCGGCCTTTATAGCTTTAATATCTTTACTTATTTAGTCTTCATTGCTAGGAATGCTTTATATTATGCCGATAGTATTAATTTTAGCTTCGGCAATTTAGGTAACCGAACCCATTGATGCTAGGCTTCTTAGCCTAGGCGTTTAGTTTTAGTACTTCATGCATGATATAATAGACTTTCCTAGTGTTATAATTTTAATGAAGCTTTAGGCAAAATTTTATACATGTAAGATATCTATATAAATGCATAATTTCCTCTTCCAAGATAGTATACGAGAGAGTTTCGGTGATTTAGGTAATCGATTCTCATTGCCTCTAAGCTATTAGCATAGTGGCTTTAGTATACTTTCATACATGTCCCCATTTGCTCTTATGTATCCTGTTATTCAAGTGGAGATAGATATCTCCTAGGCTTTTATAAGACGATACTAGTCTCCTTCGGAGATTTAAAAGCATTCTCTTTCCCTCTGAGTTAGCCTAGGCTTAACTCTAGTTAGTGATGCCTTGAATTCCATTCAGGTAGAACTAGGCTAGGGTTTTCTGTCCTCCCCTGTAGCCGCAGATGCAGGTTTTTGGGGTTGGTCAGAAACTCAGAGTATTTTTCTGTGGTCGGTAGCTGTCTGGCAGGGTGAATACATTCCCCTGTTAGGTTATGCTGCCAACATAGGAGGATAGACCTCCCTAGGCCACACCTGAAGGTTTTGTATGACATACCTTCTCCCTATGGTCTAGCAGACTAGTCCTGTGCCGCGGACCCTAGGTTGAAGAATAGAATTCTTCTACTGCTTAGGAGACATCGGCACTAGAACTCTGTTCCCTTTGGTTTAGGGGTGGCGGCGAGGGTGCTGCCTACCCCTTTACAGTATTAAGTTAACCCTAGGCCCCATAATAGAATTCTCTAGCCACATGGGATGGCTCTAATACTAGAAGAGTTTCGTTGGGCGAGGTAGGACAGGCGATACTGCCGGCTCCTTCCACACCTTATAGGACCCTCACCCCTCCCCATTCTGTCCTTTAGTGAAGGCCTAGTCTTCACAAACTCTTGGCCATCATCCTACAATCGACCCGGTTGCCGGCAGATTGTGGGACTAGCTCGGGTTTTCTGTCTGGAGCTTGGCTGTGCCGGCTGCCGGCAGAAGTCCCTGTTCTGTTGAGTGTTCTTCAGCCCTCTCTTGGACTGCCATCCATAAACCTTGCTGGCAGGGACCGGCAATGTTATGGATGGGTGGAAGCTTGAATGTTACATTCTCCCATTCCATGTGAACCCTCATTCTGGTTGGAAGGCAGTAAGGCAGAGCTCTTACACTATCCTTCGATCCATGCTATGACTAGCTGCCGGCAGCCGGATGAGCCGCCGACCGCCGGGAATAATACTTAATCGCCAGCGACCTGCCGACAGCCGGCGTTCCGCCGTCGGCCGGCAGGCGGACTGCCGCCCTTTATACCAGAAGATAAAATATCTTCTGAACTGTACCCAGGTGCTAGCCTGCTGTCATTTGCTGGCGGGTACTACAGTATATGGTTATACAGTAGCCAGTATAATTGCAGTATAGATCATACTGCAAATAGAAAACTACAGTATAGATCCAGGTTTCCCAACCTTGGGGTCGCGACCCCAAGTGGGGTCACCAAACACTTTTCCTGGGGGCGCCAAAATCTCAAAATATCAAAATGAAAATAGAAATTCAATATATGGCAGAACTTGCAGTAAAGAAAAAATATGTAAACATATTTATGGATTTTTATTTATTGACTTGTATATATCCATTCATATATAAATATGAAAAATCAGACTTTTATGGTGGTATCCCCGAGTGCCATATGCATTTGTTACGTGAACAGCATCACCATCCACGTCCAACCAGGCACCTACTCCAGCTGTACTGCTGCAGCGAGAAACTGTCTACTGTTTGTTTGTCTTATATAGGTAAGTTGATGCATTTATAACTGTATAGTGATTTCGAATGTGCTGCATAGGTTGCACTTAGTCTTTGTTTCTTTAAAATTCTTAATTAATCATGAAAAATTGGTATGCCGACAATAGAAACTGAGTACTTCCCTTGCTGACGGAGTATTGCACCACAGTATGTCAGTGGATGATAGCCTATCACGGTGTTCATAATTGAGGCTTCTAAAACCATATGGTACCCCCCCCCCACCATATTTAAAGAGAAAGATGGGCAAGGGAAGAGGAAGGGAAGGAGAGGGGCCAGGGAAGGAGGAGGGGCCACTTTTCATACCCTCTCCTCCTACATTTTCCTCTTTTCCCTCGCAACCCTTTCCTTGCTCCTCTTCCCCCTTCCCGTCTTTCCACGCCCCTTCTCCCCCTCCTTCTTGTTTACCCTCCCCTCCCCTCCTTCTCCTTCTTGCCCCCCTCTTCTCCTCTTCAATATTTCCTTTTTCACATCCCCTTCCTCTCCCCTTTACTCCTCTCCTTCCTTTTTATTTACCTCTTGTGAGTTTGTGTTGTTTTTATTGTTATTTAATTTATTGAATCATTAGATGTGTTATTTTATTTGTATGTTCTTGTGAAGTTGGCGCGTCTGCAACACTGGTCACTTGGTCGAAAAGGTCGTTGGTTTGACGGTTGTTTAGAGACTTGGAGGAATTTAAGTCGCTGGTTTTTTGAGGTTGTTGTTTTGGCGGTTGTTTAGAGATTTGGAGTATTGTATATGGTTGGTTTGTGAGGTTGTTGTTTTAGCGAGATTTGGAGTGCTGTTTATCATTGGTTTTTTCGCTTTCTGCTTCGTATTATTTACTACAATTTGCAAATATATTACACCACTTTTCCTTGTTATTCCTTCCTTGACCCCTCCCCTCCTCGCTACACCTCCTCCTCCTTGTTTCTTGCCCCTTCACTTTCTATGCTACCTACCCTCTTTCTCTCTTCCTCCTTGTCATCTTTCCTTGTCTCCGTCCCCCCTCTTTCCTATTCTCTCAACCATCCTTCTCTTTCCTCTTCTCATTCCTTGGCCCCTATCACCTCTTCTCTCATTGGCCCCTTCCCCTCCTCCTTCTTCGCAGACTGTACCAAACAACATCTTTTGTCTGATTTGTAACTGGACTGCCATCAAAACTAAAAAATAGAAATTGGCTACAACCTGAACATGATTTGAGGGTAGCACTTTCTAAGACTGAACCACGAATAGAGAAACTTAGCACCATGATCCAGGCCCAAGGCTCCCATTAAAATCAGTTTTCTATTTAACAGAAAATATTTATACTTTTAGTTTGTTTTTGTGGAATGTGACAAAATATTATTCCAGAAGTGGGGTTTTGATTAATATTAATCCTTTAAATTTATAATGCTATAATAAAATTTAATGATGTTAATTTTGTCTTTTCCAACCTTATAGTACCTCTCTTATAGAAGGATACTTACTGTCCCTTACTTTTACAGCCAACAACTAGTAATATATAATAATACATGTACAACTAAACTAGTGGGGTCACGGTCATGGCTTAAGGTGCATGATTGGGGTCACCTGAAAAAAAGGTTGGGAACCACTGGTATAGATTATACTGTAGCCTACAAGTTTCTTCCAACATACTCTGTGTTGCCATGTGCAGCCTGTTGTTGAGACCATATAATGTAAAGAAAGTAAGTTCTTTCTTTAACTTAAGTAGTGATCACTGATAACAATCCCCAATATTAAAACGTCTGGAATATGGTGTTAAGTTACACTTTCCTATCCTCATAGGATAGAAATCTTCCAATGGTCCTCTTCATAGATTACCAATAGTTTTAATTTTAAGGGAGGTCACAACAATTTGTTGGACGGGAAGCACATGTACATATGTGTCTTACCTCTTTCCTTTCTAGCTTATCTATCCTAAGCTATATACAATAAAAAATAATATAGTGTATACTTAATCTTATGAGATTATTCACCGTATACTTATTGAATTTTCCTCTCTTTACAGGAGGACCATCCCAAGTGTGACAGCATGTTCTGCAATGTCCGCAGTAAGAACTTCAGCGGCCATAGGTTGTGTAGGACGCACGCGCGCTGTGCAACTACTCAGGGACCTCTGAAGTATTGGGACCCCCAGGTATGTGATATTTGTTCTAACTTGGTTACTGAGGCCTTTGATGACCAGAAGTTGACGGAGTCAAGGGATGCAGCAAGGGAGAAGCTGCGAAGATGGGTCAGGAGTTTTCACAAAAACACCACGGGGCCTTACCTTCCTAATGAGAAGATGAGGGCCTATCTTTTCCCAAGGGCATCAGCAGATGCATTTATCCCTCAGCCTCATCCAGAGATCCCCAGCATCCAGATTCTAGTAGAGTCTGATGTCTCGGACGCAATGAAAGACATCCAGCTGGATGATCCGATGTCAGAAGTGTCAGAAGGCACTGAACAGGACCTTCTTGCGGAAGGTCAGGAAGAGGAGTCAACGGAGGCTCCTGAGACCGACGAGGAGGAAGCTGAAGCAGTTTCAGTTTCCTCGGTTCCTGCCCCAGAACATGTTCCCTCGACGTCAGCTGCCTCCCCATCGGACGGAATTGGGACGACTTTGTCTTCAATTCTAACATTGGTGCAGCAGATTCAGAAGCAAACTGATGAGAAGCAAGCTGCGTTAAGGTTAGAAATACGCCAACTTGCAGCATCCCGTACGTCTCAGAAGAGACTTAATGTAAAGTATCTTCCTCCGTTCTCAGATGTGAACCTATGGAGGCATGCTGAGTACATGCCAATGTCGGCAGGTAAGATCTTTATTTCCGAGAAGCTGGGTACACTTCCCGTTGAAGATGTGGAATTCTGGCCTAGCTTCGGGGCTTACCCAGACTGCTTCGTCCGTCTGAAGGCTGAGCCAGCTTCAAAGGAGGAGACAGAACCAAAAGAGGTCATAGTTTTTGACCATGCCAAAGCTCAGGCTTTGCTGACGAGTACCTTGAAGGAGAGGGACTTCACTAACCCAAAGGTGCCGGCTCTGAGTAAGAAGCATCCTTCCTTTGTTGCTTCATCTTCCCGGGCCTTCCCCTTTATGGAAAAAGGGTACAAGGCTGCCTTGAAGGCAATTGAAGCGGGGAAACCGTGTCCTACACTCGAATAGTGTAAGCCATTCTCCTTAGCTTTACCATTGGACCAAAAAGACTGGAAGGATGTGCATTTTACCTTCTCAGTCGGGAAGTTGGAGGCTGACATTGCCGGACGCCAGTTCGGTGAGGACCTCCCCAAGTTGTCAGATTTCTCCTGCGCAGGGAGCAGGAGACAAAAGAAAGACTTGCCGCCTCTATGTCTCTTCAAACTATGCTAGAGACAATGGCAAGCGAATCCCAGACTCCAGATATGTTCATGGTCATTGCCAAAGCACATCTGGCAACCGTGACGAAGGACATACATGACTTTATCAAAGCCAGAAGAGCTTGCAGAGAGTTCGTGTTCCCCTCGGCTGCGGCGAGACACCAACCGAGGAAGCTGATATCGTCGAGTATCTAGGGAAAGGACCTCTTCCCAAGTGAAGTGGTCAAGGAAGTTATTGACAAAGCCGCCACAGAGAATAGGAACCTTCTCCAAAAGTGGGGCTTGTCAAAGAAGAGGAAGTCTTCCCCAGATGAGCATCCCCAACCTAAGAGGAAGACAAAGAAACCAAGGGTGCCCTCTCGCCCTCCTAGACAACAACATCTTCCCGCAGCCGCGGTGCCCCAGGCGGTGGCACAACCCCCTACCACGTACCGATTGGTACCCTAGCAGTTGGCGACACAATCACCAGCCTTTACCATGGCTTTTGAAAGGCAGTCTACGACCTTTCGGCCGAAAGCTAGAGGCTCATTTCGAGGATCCTCTAGATGCCCCTCAAGAGGCAGAGGCAACAAAGGTGGATGCAGCCAAAGAGGCAAGTCCTCTGGTCAGCACTCAAAGTGAGATGTCCAAGAACTCTTGGACAAGAGAGTAATAAAGAGGGCAAAGTCCATAAAATTTCAAGGAAAGCTGTTTTGAGTGCCAAAGAAGGACTCAGACAAACTCAGAGTCATTCTGGACTTGTCGCCACTCAACAAGTTCAGAGTAAACCACAATTTCAGGATGCTAACCCTTCAACACATAAGGACCATGTTGTCCAAAAAGGCATACACATTCTCCATAGACATGGCAGATGCATATTAGCATGTCCCAGTCAATCGCCAAATTTCCTCCTACATACGATTCAAGCTACAGAAGAAACAATACGTCTTCAGAGCTATGACCTTCGGACTGAACATAGCCCTAAGGATCTTCACGAAGCTTGCAAACGCAGTTGTTCATCAACTACGGCTAAAAGGAGTTCAGGTAGTGGCCTATCTGGATGATTGGCTGGTGTGGGCAGCATCCGAAGCGGAATGCATGCAAGCCTCCAAGACAGTGATCCAGTTCCTGGAACATCTGGGATTCAAGATCAATACCAAAAAGTCTCGACTATCTCCAGCTCAAAAGTTTCCATGGCTAGGAATTCATTGGAACTTACAGTCACACCACCTTTCCATTCCCTCGAAGAAGAGGAGAGAGATAGCAGGATCTGTCAAGAGACTTCTAAAATCCGATTGGATATCAAGACGCCAACAGGAGAGAGTGCTGGGCTCCCTCCAATTCGCATCAGTGACAGACCAAGTGCTAAGAGCACAATTAAAGGATGCAACAGGGGTCTGGAGAAGATACGCATCAAACGCTTGAAGAGATCTAACAAGACCGATACCGACTCGTCTGCGATCACTTCTCAAGCCTTGGTCGGAGGCCAAGCACCTAAGGAAATCGGTGCTCTTACAACCACCTCTACCTTCAGTCATCATCATACGGACGCCTCAAAGGAAGGATGGGGAGGTCACTCTCACCAACGGAAAGTCCAAGGGACTTTGTCCTCCCTATTCAAGACCTTCCATATCAACATTCTGGAAGCCATGACAGTTTTTCTAACTCTGAAGAAACTGAAGCCTCACTGCTCGATCCACATAAGACTGGTTCCAGACAGCGAAGTGATAATGAGATATCTGAATCGATAAGGCTCGAGATCACCCCAAATCAACCAAGTGATGTTGGCCATCTTCCGTTTGGCGGAAAAGATAAGATGGCACTTGTCAGCAGTTCACCTACAAGGGTTCCGCAATGTGACGGCAGATGCTCTATCCAGGTTCACACCGATAGAGTCTGAATGGTCCATAGACGAAGGATCATTCTCTTTCATCTTACGTCAAGTCCCAGAACTGCAAATCGACCTCTTTGCGACGAGCGACAACAAGAAGCTACCTCGTTAAATGGCCCCATACGAGGACCCTCTAGCGGAAGCAGTGGACGCAATGTCCCTAGATTGGAACAGATGGTCCAGGATTTACCTGTTCCCTCCACCCAATCTTCTGTTGAAAGTCCTCAACAAACTGAGATCCTTTCAGGAAACAGCAGCGATAGTGGCTCACAAGTGGCCGAACAGCATCTGGTTTCCTCTAATACAGGGTTCTCTTTGTCAAGGCAAAGAAGCCAAAAGAAATTTCAACGGATTTCTGTCTATCATTCTTTATTCATCTTCATAAACAAGGATTAGCAGCCAACACGATTTCTACGTGTAAATCTGCCTTGACTAGACCCTTGCTGTATGCCTTCCAGGTAGACTTCTCTAATGAAATCTTTAATAAAATCCCCAAGACCTGCACTTGGCTTAGGCCTGCAGCACCTCCGAAACCCATTTCATGGTCTTTAGATAAGGTTCTTCATTTGGCATCAACTCTGAACAATGAAGATTGCTCTCCGAAAGATTTGACCCAAAAAGTTATATTCCTATTTGCACTGGCCTCGGGAGCCAGAGTTAGTGAAATAGTGGCCCTTTCGAGGGATGAGGGCCATATTCAGTTCACAGAAAGTGGAGAACTGAATCTGTTTCCTGACCCAACGTTTCTTGCTAAAAAGGAGCTACCCACTAAAAGGTGGGGTCCCTGGAGTATCACTCCTCTGAAGGAAGATGCATCTCTGTGTCCAGTAGAGTGCCTAAAGGTCTATCTTCGTAGAACTTCAAACTTTAGGTGAGAACAGCTTTTCAAGGGAGAAACTTCAGGCTCAAAATTGTTTCTGAAAAATTAAGGGCGAAGATCACCTACTTCATTCACAGAACGGATCTGGACAGTACACCCGCAGGTCATGATCCGAGAAAGATTGCTTCATCTCTGAATTTCTACCAAAACATGGATTTTGAAAGTCTTCGCTCGTATACTGGATGGAAGTCATCCAGGATATTCTTCAAACACTATGCGAAGCAAGTGCAGGAGATCAAGATGTTCATGGTGGCAGCAGGTAGTGTTCTAAAACCTATTGCTTAAAGAGTGCGAGGAACAGTGAATTAATTGGGACTGTTGAGTGAAGGGTGTACATGCTAACTCCTTACGGAGCCACATGTTAAGTGAAGTGTCATCATGGTGATACTATGTACTGTTCCTACTGTAAAAGGTGGAGAAAAAAGCATAAAAGAATAACACGTGTGCCATGTGTATTATTATGCAAGTGTGAACAGACTGTAATGACAGAAATTTATTTAATAAAATTTACAATAATTTTCCTGTTTAAGTGGCTTAAGTGCTTCTTTTCAGATGACACAAGTATTTCTGATGTTACTTCTATATTTATGCTTTTGAAAATTTCTATGATATTTTATACTATACTATAAAATGCAGATTGATTTCATAATTTATTGTTTATCAATAAAACTAGAATTGAATTTTGCATCTTATTCGCCCCAAAAAATTCAGATGAAATAAGAATAGGTATTGAGCATTCGTTGACCATCCTTTTATTCGACATATATTTAAGTGAACACCTATAAATATTTGTTCCAACATGTAAACAAACTTTCTCTATGTGTGTACACATCAGGATGCGTCAGTCCTTGGTTACAACTGACTTGGAATTCCTTGATGGTAATGCTGACTTATACAAGTAATTGTTTCTACATGGATTCTAACCTGTCTGTCTTAGCATACAGCTAGCATAGTAGATCCAGGGAGGTGTCGGTAGTTCATACATATATTTGTTCCCTTACAAATACAAACTCTGATTGAGAGGTATATAGTGAGACCAGTATACCTGATTGCTGGCTAGATTGTTCATAGGATATATGCAATCCTTGAGACTTTTTCCAGAGTCCAGCATAACTCTTCCCTGTAGGGGGCAGGAAGCTCTAACATAGTTCATGATTAGTTGAAATGATGTATAACGGTATCATCATACGTCTCTAAGTCTAAATGACTAAGGAAAGTCAGTCATGAGGTTATGGCACTAATAGAAAATCCACAGATACATTAATGCTCTGGTAAACTTCCATCAGGACGACATGGCCTGAGCTCAAAAAACGGATTTTGAGGGAAGCGAAAAATCTATTTTTGGGTGAGATAGCCATGTCGTCCTGATGGACTCGCCCTCCTTTTTTACAAAAGGGCTGAAAGAATCCCTCCCGAAAGTACTGTATCTGTAGCACATCACTTAACGCTACAAGGAATAACAAGATGGCGGTCGGATATGACGTCATATAGGTACTCAAAACAGTAAGGAGTGGTGCCTTAACCCTGGATAGGTACGCTCCTCGGACACCCCTTTAAGGGTATACTCGGTCGCGCGCGACCCCGACGCAAAAAAAAATTCTTGAAAAATCTGTTTTTGCAGTAACCTCCTTTTTTTTTTGCCAAAAAAAAATTCGATTAAAGCTTAAAACTACTATAAAGATAAATACTACTCATCTGCGGAAAAACTATTTATTATAAATATTTTAAAAAATTAAATAGAAAAAAAAGACCTTACATAAAAATTCATAAAAAAAAAATTTATACATATATACACAAATCCTTTTAGGAATTGATTCTTGAATGTTTAGGACACATCTTGATGTATTTTGGATGAAGTCGGATCCATGGAGGTGAAGATCTGAAATGAGAAAAAAAGGGTAACCTTTTTTGGCCAAAAATATGTGTCCAAATTTCATGAATTTTTTTGGGTACCCAAATGAAATAGGAAGTGGCTAATTTGTTTAGGGAATAAACATATGTTATCCTAATATAGAAATATGTAAAAAATTCTACATTATTTTGTAAATTACATTTATATCAGGGGCCATATCAAAAGGTAATTTTTTGAGTACTTAGAAATTTCGTAAAAAAATACATATATTTAATATATAATATGATATTTATGCAGGTAAAAATATACCAAAATATCACAAATTCTATAGGGAACAAGAATATATATAGATAGGGCAACTTACGCTTCGGATATGTCCACAAAATGGCCGCCAACCACACTGACTCAGACTCCCTAATCCGCCACCTGAAATGTAGGAAGGGTATGTCAATTTCAAGGTGTTATTTACTAATCTAATTATTGTATGGTGGGTTGCTGGATGATTGTCGATTATTTTACGACTATAAAATTAGAATTCTGACCCAAAAAATGTTTTTTGAAGGGAAATAAAATCGAAAAAAAAAATTGTAAAACAATATAATATTTTAGCTAAGAAAATTTGATGATATTCAATCAAAAAAGAAGTAAACAAAATTTTCCGACAAATAAACATCTAAATGAATCATTACTCTGTGATAGTTCCTTAGTACGTAGTAATTTTGAAAGAAATGGGAAAAAACGAAAAAGTGACAATCGCAGGAAAATCGAACACATACCTAGGCCTATATATACGCCATATCTGGCTAAAAATAAAGATAGGCATGGGTAGCCAGATCATCTAGAAACACTTTCCAACACTATGAAAATATAAGTTTTGCGACACTACTTGCCAATTCCTTACGGTAACGTGACTAAGCAAAAAAATGCAAAACAAATAAAAAGGGGCACTCAATGAAAAATGGCAACGAGCTAATGGTGGGCATTTCAGAAAAAAAAAATTTCAGCCACGTGCTAGGCAAACCATCAAGGCATATTTTCCGACAAATAAACATCTAAATGAATCATTACTCTGTGGTAGTTCCTTAGTACGTAGTAATTTTGAAAGAAATGGGAAAAAACGAAGAAATGGCAATCACAGGAAAATCGAACACATACCTATATATACGCCATATCTGGCTAAAAAAAAGATAGGCATGGGTAGCCAGATAATCTAGAAACACTTTCCAACACTATAAAAATATAAGTTTTGCGACACTACTTGCCAATTCCTTACGGTAACATGACTAAGCAAAAAAATGCAAAACAAATAAAAAGGGGCACTCGCTGAAAAATGGCCAACATTCTAATATACGGGTTCTCAGATAAAAAAAAAGACATGCACGTAGTAGCCCAACCATCAATACACACTTTTCAACAAACAAACATGAAAAAAATATCAATACTATAGGGCAATTCCTTACTACGTAGTAAATTTTTACAAATATTGAAAAAAAAAACAGAAATTAGCAACCGCAGGAAAATACGCCATATACCAATATCTACGGCGTATCTGGCAAAAACAAAGTCATGCATGGGTAGCCAGATCATCTATACACACTTTCTAATGCTATAAAAATAAAAGTTTTGCGATACTATTTGCCAATTTCTCACGGAAAAATGACTTAGCCAAGAAATGAAAAAAACTGAAAAAGGGGCACTCGCGGAAAAATGGCCAACATTCTAATATACGGGTTCTCAGATAAAAAAAAAGACATGCACGTGTTAGCCCAACCATCAAGGCACACTTTCTAACAAATAGACATGAAAAAAAATCAATAATATATGGCAATTCCTTACTATGTAGTAAATTTTTACAAATAATGAAAAAAAACAGAAATTGGCAACCGCAGGAAAATACCCCACATACCAATATCTACGGCGTATCTGACAAAAACAAAGTCACGCATGGGTAGCCAGATCATCTAAACACACTTTCCAACACTAAAAAAGCAAAAGTTTTGCGACACTATTTGGCAATTGCTTACGGAAAAATGACTTGGCCAAAAAATGGAAAAAATGAAAAAGGGGCACTCGCGGTAAAATGGTCCTCGTGGTGATGAACGACATTTCAACTAAAAAAAAAATCATGCACATGGTAGCCAAACCATCCACCAAGACTTTCCACAACTGATAACCCATACAAGTTGCACCATTCTACGACAATTTCATAATACGTAATAACTTTGATAATTATGCAACTTACCTTAGAAGGGTAAACTCGGTCGCGCTCGACCCCGACGCGTCTCAGAAATCTGGGAAGGAGTACAGCTACAGTGAGGCACATCTGGACACTACTAGAGCGTGTGGGCGAGACACCGACTGCAGGTCGATCACCCACAAATTCAGTCACGGGGGTGAGTCACGTGAGAAAAACCTCTTTTGTTTTGACGCTCGGGGTCGCGGACGACCCAGGGTAATAACGGCTCCCCTCTTATTCTTGCCACTTTCCCTCTCGAAGCGTAAACGCTATTCGGGGTGAAGATAGCTATGTGGCGTGTCAAGAATACGTCCTCTGATATTATGCGATATCCCTAAAGGTAAAAGTTAGGGATATTCGTGCCAGGAGATAGAATTCTGGCTACCTTAAGGTTAAATTCTCTGGGAATATCACTGTAGTCAAATATACCCTAGGAAGCTACTTTAAAGGAACTTCTATCAGGACGACATGGCTATCTCACCCAAAAATAGATTTTTCGCTTCGCTCAAAATCCGTTGTGTATTATCAGTAATATTGTAAGTTACCTACTTAAAACCGAAAAAAGTTATATAGCTCCAGCTATTTTTCTGAGGCTCCTTATATAGCTATTTGCATATCAGTTTGAATGTATTTATAAACTTATAATAATTTCTTTCCCTATATATTCATCCTATGTTATTCTTGATTAAATAGTTGCTGACAATTTCATATTGGTTTGTATGAATATGTACTTTTTATAATAATAATAATAATAATAATAATAATAATAATAATAATAATAATCCGGTACCGGTACTAGACTTCACCAGTGTCGCCTAGTGCATTAGAATATTCGTAGGCTTCATGGCAATGAGAGCCCTGATATTTATCTCCAGACAGCAAGGTTTTCTGTTATGCTCAGAAACCTTTTGAAATGTAGCTCTCGCCTGAGTTCCTTATTCTAAGTTTTAACAAAGCAATAATTTTGAAACGAGATGCCCTTCCTATTGCAAGGAGAGTGTCGGTGTATATTAGGGCTGAATACCTTGCTTATCATATGTCCTGTTATGAATTTAGATGTCATGAGATTCATGTCATAAAAGTTTGTGGAAGGCATAATAACTTATATTTGTGTTTGATCTATCGGAATCCAGACTTGGAGGATTCTATCTTTAGTTGTCTTCTTACCACTATGGTTAAGATACAGGAAAATGATAGGAAGGTATTTTTTGTCCTTGTTGGCAATTTCAATGCCCCTCCAAGGGAGTAGTTTAATTCTGTTTCTCCTACTGATCATCATGCCTTAAGAGTTTTGGACTTTGTCTTTGAAACAGACTAAGCAAATCATAAGTGATGCTTCTCACATGTCTGGTAACTATTTGGACATAGTATACACTGACTACCTTATCGTTATAACAATTAGTTAGTTCTCCAGTTTGGATCATGCCTTGATTTCATTAGTAATAAGGACTGAGCCTCTCCCTGATGTGTCATACTCATGTAAGATAGATATAAAATCTCAAACAGACTGGAATGGCATTTTTAGTAATCTTTTGCATTTGAACTGGTCGCAATTGTAAAAAGTGTTTAGTCTGTTGTTCTCTTGAATGAGAATCTGGTGAACAAAATTGATAAGCATATCCCTTCTTATATGCTAAAATACTGAGTAAAGGTACTTAACTGGAGTACCTCAGAGAGTTTATGCTTCAACTGAAAATGCATACAAATTGACAATAAAAGAAATAATTCTGTTACAACACAGGAACTTGACCGGTTGGATACCTTTAAGGTCGACTGACATGCCTAAAATAACTCTACAAAAAATAAACATTATTTATTTATAACTCACTCAGAGCCATAGATTAATAAACACTCGGCCGCATTTCCGTTTGTTGATAAAATTGATTACACCAGCTGGCACAGGTCTCAACCAAGCTCGTGAGCAAAGCTGCTCCGCTATTGTGACGTCACCGAGAGACAACTTGACTCTACCATTCGGTTGTATGCAGTCAGCTAACCACGTGAGAATGGATTCCGACAGCAAACACAACGTAGATTTAATCGACTTTTTTATAGATTTGGATGAGATAAACGAAGGTCTAGCACAGTGATTCTTAAACTGGGAGGCACGCCCCCCTAGGGGGGCGCCAGGAGCTTCCAAAGGGGGCGCAAGCCGTGCTGCTAGATGGAGCCATTTTTTTTTTTGTAATATTAATAGCAAAATAGTCAAAAACATTATCACTGCTTCCATATGTTTTGTTTTTAATTATCATCTCAAAACATGTCAAAAACTCAATTAATAAATGATGTCTTTGGTTTTACAATACTACATAAATATAGATATATTAATCACTAAGGAGGATGTGTAATATTTTTTTATATGGTCATGATCCATGAATGATTGTATTAAGAGTATTTTTTTTTTATTTTTGCAATAACTAGTATTTTTTCTAGTATTTTCTATCAATGTAATGACTGTAATCTGTATAATGCTAAAACAGTTTGGAAAAAAAGATTTAGATAAAAAAAAATTTCATCATAATATATTTATTTTACCCATTTTCTGAGAACAATATTTATTTTATTGAAATATAATACAGTGCATTCCTATAAAAAATCAACAGCAATGAAATAGAAATCTATCATTCATCCATATACTCACATAACCAATGAAGTATATTAGCATAAAAACGCAACATATTGTTTATAAAAACAATACATACATACATACGGTACTTTATAGTTTGGCAAAAATTTCAAGGGTGGGGAGGGGGGCCTGGGATCTAGGCTTAATGCAGATGGGGGCGCAAGGCAAAAAAGTTTAAGAACCACTCTAGCATCTAACGAGTATCAGTCATCAGCAATTTTGGAACCATATCAGTTCGAAAAATATGAAGAAAGTAGTCAGGTAAACATCCTTCAAGTTGAAATTTGTCCATTAAGAAGCAAGAAAATGTCTTCATAAAAAAAAAAAAAACAATCAATGTCAGCTTTAAGGGGAGGTTGCTAAAAAGAGAACACACACGTTAGGTGTTTCTGGACAGAGCTCTCATATACGGGAAAGAATGATAATCTACACAGTAAATTCATTCATACAAAATCTGCATTAAATAGAATGTCATGCAGTAAATTCGTCAATACAAAGTCTGCATTAAGTAATATAAGCTCCTGAAATATTGTGGACTACAAAGTATTGTGTAATTCTAAGGAATCAAATATTACTAAAATAGAATAATAAGCATAAAATATTAAGATAAAATTGATAAATTGATGGGATAAATGATTAAAATTTATTGCTGAGAGATGGTGTTAATTCAGGAACATGTAAGGATGAGAGAGAGAGAGAGAGAGAGAGAGAGAGAGAGAGAGAGAGAGAGAGAGAGAGAGAGAGAGAGAGAGAGAGAGAGAGAGAGAGAGAGAGGGTTTTAGTAATTTTTTCTTATTTTTTCACTTGAATGTCTATCATTTCTCTTCTGGAGCGTCACTTATGTTCTCTATTTACAACACATGTATGAAGACGTCATTTGAAATAATCATTATAAAAGCCGAGGATTCTGACCAGAGGTGATGATATTATTCACTTTTTTTATAATAATTCTTAGAGTTAGTGTATCGAATGCGTTTAACATTATTTATCGATAATATATCAAAGGTCCCCAAAAATAATGTTTTTATAAATAACATTGCCCGTAAAAAATCACTTTTCCCGTATGAAAATATCTGTAAAACATTTAGTGCCTATTTTGGAGAAAATATATTGTGAGCATTTTTACAAC